>NW_019946139.1:0-34402 GCF_002910315.2 Salvelinus sp. IW2-2015
ACACACACCACACACCAACAGAGAGAGATATGCTGCATTACATTCAGACTGGTCCTGCTATGATACCGATGCTGCATTCATTCAGACTGGCCTGCTATGATCGCGTGCTGCCGTTCCATTAGACTGGCCTGCGTATGATACGTGCTGGCGTTCCATTCAGACTGGCCCGCTATGGTAGCCGTGCTGCATACATTCAGACTGGTCCTGCTATGTTACCGTGCTGCATTCCATTCAGACTGGTCTGCTATGTACCAGTGCTGCAGTCATTCAGACTGGCCCTGCTATTGTACGTGCTGCATTCCATTCAGACTGGTCCTGCTAAGGATACCATGCTGCATTCCGTTCAGACTGGCCCTGCTATGGTACGGTGCTGCATTTCCATTCTAGACTGGTCCTGCTAGGATACCATGCTGCATTCCGTTAGTACTGGCCCTGCATGATGACCGTGCTGCAGTCCATTTCAGACTGGTCCTGCTAGGATATCGTGCTGCATTCCGTTCAGACTGGCCCTGCTATGATACCGTGCTGCAGTCCATTCAGACTGGCCCTGCTATGATAGCCGTGGCTGCGTTTCCATTGCAGACTGGCCCTGCTATGATACCGTGCTGCATTTTCCATTCAGACTGGTCTGCTATGTTAACCGGTGGGCTGCATTCCATTCAGACGGCCGCTGCTAGGATACCATGCTGCATTCCGTTCAGACTGCCTGCTTGATCAACCGTGCTGCGTTCCATTCAGACTGGTCCTGCTATGGTACGTGCTGGCAGTCTGTTCAGACTGGCCTGATTATGGTACGGTGCTGCCTTCCATTCAGAACTGGTCTGCTTATATACCGTGCTACGTTCCATTCAGAACTGGCCCTACTATGGGACCATGCTGGCATTACATTCGTCAGACTGGTCCTGCATGATATCATGCTGCATACATTCAGACTGGTCCTGCTATGGGTACCGTGCTGGCGTTCCATTTTCAGACTGGCCCCTGACTATGTACCGTGCTGCGTTCCATTCAGACTTGGTCCTGCTATGATACCGTCCTGCATTACATTCAGACTGGCCCTGCTAGATACAGCTGATTCCATTCCGACTGGTCTGTTATGATACCGTGCTGCAGTCTTTCAGACTGGCCTGCTATGATACCGTGCTAGTCCATTCAGACTGGCCCTACTATAGTACCGATGCTGCAATTACATTCAGACTGGTCCTGCTATGAACCAGCCTGCATTACATCAACTGGTCCCTGGCTATGATACCGTGCTGCTTCCATCAGACTGGTCCGCTATGAATACGTGCTGCGTTCCTTCAACTGGCCTGCTAATGATACCGTGCTGCATACATTCAGAACTGCCCGCTAGGATACCGTGCTGCGTTCCATTCAGACTGGCCTCTATGATACCGTCTGCGTTCCATTCAGACTGGCCCCTGCTATGATACCGTGCTGCGTTCCGATTCATGACTGCCCTGCTATGAATACCGTGCTGCATACATTCAGACTGGCCCTGCTAGGATACCGTGCTGCCGTTCTCAGACTGCCCTGCTATGATTACATGCTGCGTTCCATTCAGACTGGCCCTGCTATGATACCTGTGCTGCATTATAACATTCAGTACTGGCTCCTGCTATGATACCCGTGCTGCATTCCATTCAAGACTGGCCTCTGCTAGATACCGTGCGCATTCCATTCCAGACTGTTTGTCCTGCTATGGTACGTGCTGCGTTCCATTCAGACTGGTCTGCTTATGATACCGTGCTGCAGTTACATTCCAGACTGGTCTGCTATGATACCGTGCTGTATCAATTCAGACTGGTCCGCTATGAATACGTGCTGCGTTCCATTCAGACTGGTCCTGCTATGATACCGTGCTGCGTTCCATTCAGACTGGTCTGCTATGAATACCGTGCTGTATCCATTCAGACGTGGTCCTGCTATGATACCGTGCTGCGTTCCATTAGACTGTCCGCTATGATACCTGTGGCTGCAGTCCATTCAGACTGGCCTGCTTATGGTATCCGTGCTGCGTTCCATTCACGACTGGCCCTGCTATGATACGTGCTGTATTCCATTCAGACTGGCCTGCTATGCATACCGTGCTGCGTTCCATTCTGGACTGGTCCTGCTATGAATACCGGCTGCATTCCATTCCGCTGGCCCTGCTAGGATACCGTGCTGCAGTCCATTCAGACTGGTCCTGCCGTATGATACGTGCTGCAGTCCATTCAGACGGCCCTGCTAGATACATGCTGCAGTCCCATTCAAGACTGGTCCTGCTATGATACCGTGCTGCAGTCCATTCAGACTGGTCCTGCTATGATACCGTGCGTGCATTCCATTCAGACTGGTTCTGCTATGATAACCGTGCTGCATCCATTCAGACTGGCCCTGCTATGATACCGTAGCTGCATTCCATTCAGACTGGGCCGCTATGATACCCGTGCTGCATCATTCAGACTGGTCCTGCTTTATGATACCGTGCTGCATTCCATTCAGACTGGCCCTGCTAGATACCGCTGCTGCTTCCATTCAAGACTGGGCCCTGCTAGATACCGTGCTGCAGTCCATTCCAGACTGGTCCCTGCTAATGGTACCGTGCTGCATGTCCATTCAGACTGGCCCCTGCTATGATACCTGTGCTGCAGTCCATCTCAGACTGGCCCCTGCTATGAAAATACCATGCTGCATTCCATTTCATGACTGTACCTGCTAGTTGATACCAATGCTGCATTCCAATTCAGACTGGTCCTGCTAGGATACCATGCTGCATTCGCATTCAGACTGGTTCTGCTATGGTACCGTGCTGCAGTCAATTCAGACTGGCCTGCTATGATACGTGCTGCATTCCATTTCAGACCTGGTCCTGTTTAGGATAACCATGCCTGCCATTCCGTTCAGACTGGCCCTGCTAGGAACCGTCTGCGTTCGCAATTCCATTCCAGAATTGCAGCACAGAGACCAACAGATAGGAGAGCCCAGTCACACAGTGGCTTCAGCATTGTCTGGGATGCTGCTGCTGTTCGTGGGGTACCACGGCTCTTGTACCCAACAGTGAAGCAATTATGCTACGCCATAGCCTCTTAATCAGTTTTGAAAGAAATCCAAGGTGGAGCCGAGAGATAGTCAGGGCAGTGTATTGGTGGGAAAGCAGCAGTGGATTATTACCCAGAATTAAGAGGCTCCCTCTCCTATAAAGGCTGCTTTACCTCATGTTGACCCGAGTGGTACACGGCTGCCTGAAGGACGGAACTGGTCAAACTGATATGATCTTATTGTTAAACAGCTCTAATGAAGACGTTGCAGGTTGAAAGCGTTGCACATTAAAACTGCGGAGCATTCAACATGTGTGGATATGTGTATTACTTTCAGACTTTTTGTATTTTTTTTTTTCTCTGCACCGGCAAGTTACTGGATGTGTGTTCCACTTGGCCTACTTCTAAACATGATCTATTACACTAACATACAATGTGTGGGCTTAGACATCTGAGAAAGTGAACACAGAGAGGACAGGGTTGTCAGTAGAGTAGCAGTCCCTCTACAGAGAGAGGACAGGGTTGTCAGTAGAGTAGCAGTCCTCTACAGAGAGAGGACAGGGTTGTCAGTAGAGTAGCAGTCTCCTACAGAGAGAGACAGGGTTGTCAGTAGAGTAGCAGTCCTCTACAGAGAGAGGACAGGTTTGTCAGTAGAGTAGCAGTCCTCTACAGAGAGAGGACAAGTTGTCAGTAGAGTAGCAGTCGCTCTACAGAGAGGAGGACAAGGGTTGTCAGTAGAGTAGCAGTCCCTCTACAGAGAGAGGACAGGACGTCAGTTAGAGTAAGCAGTCCTCTACCAGAAGAGGACAGGGTTGTCAGTAGAGTAGCAGTCCTCTACAGAGAAGAGAGGTTGTCAGTAGAGTAGCAGTCCTCTCATAGAGAGAGGACAAGGCTTGTCAGTAGAGTAGCAGTCCTCTACAGAGAGAGGAGCAGGGTTGTCCAGTAGAGTAAGCCAGTCCTCTACAGAGAGAGACCAGGGTTGTCAGTAGAGTAGCAGTCCTCTACAGAGAGAGGACAGGCGTTGTCAGTTAGAGTAGCAGTCCTCTACAGAGAGAGGACAGGGTTGTCAGTAGAGTAGCAGTCCTCTACAGAGAGAGGACAGGGTTGTCAGTAAGGTAGCAGTCCTCTACAGAGAGAGGACAGGGTTGGTCAGTAGAGTAGCAGTCCTTTACAGAGAGAGGCAAGGACATTTGTCAGTAGAGTAGCAGTCCCTCTACAGAGAGAGGGACAGGGTTTGTCAGTAGAGTAGCCAGTCCTCTACAGAGAGAGGACAAGGTTGTCAGTAGAGGAAGCACGTCCTCTACAGAGAGAAGGACAGGGTTGTCAGTAGAGTAACAGTCCTCTACAGAGAGGAGGACAGGGTTGTCAGTAGAGTAGCAGTCCTCTACAGAGAGAGGACAGGGTTGTCAGTAGAGTAGCAGTCCTCTACAGAGAGAGGAAGGGTTGTCAGTAGAGTAGTCAGTTCCTCACGAGAGAGGAAACAGGGTTGTCAGTAGAGTGAGTCTCTAAGAGAGGGACAGGGTTTCATAGAGTAACAGTCCTCCACAGAGAGAGGACAGGGTTGTCAGTAGAGGTAGCAGTCTCTACAGAGAGAGAGGACGTGTCAGTAGAGTAGCAGTCCTCTACAGAGAGAGGACAGGGTTGTCAGTAGAGTAAGCAGTCCCTCTACAAGAGAGAAGGAACGGGTTGTCAGTAGAGTAGCAGTCCTCTACAAGAGAGAGGCAGGAGGGTCCCAGTAGAGTAGCAGTCCTCTACAGAGAGAGGACAGGGTTGTCAGTAGAGTAGCAGTCCTCTACAGAGAGAGGACGGAGTTGTCAAGTAGAGTAGCAGTCCCTCTACAGAGAGAGGACAAGGGGTTGTCAAGTAGAGTAAGCATCCCCCGTCCTCTACAGAGAGAGGACAGGGTTGTCAGTAGAGTAACAGTCCCTCTACAGAGAGAGGACATGGTTGTAGTAGAGTAACAGTCTCCTACAGAGAGAGGACAGGGTTGTCAGTAGAAGTAGCAGTCCTCTACAGAGAGAGGACAGGTGGTCAGTAGAGTAACAGTCCTCTACAGAGAGAGGACACGGGTTGTAAGTAGAGTAACAGTCCTCTACAGAGAGAGTGACAGGGTTGTATGTAGAGTACACAGTCCTCTACAGAGAGAGGACAGGGTTGTCAGTAGAGTAGCAGTCCTCTACAGAGAGAGGACAGTGAACTGCAGTAGGTAGAGTCCTCTACAGAGAGAAGGACAGGGTTTCAGTAGAAAGTAGCGTCCTCTACAGAGAGAGGACAGGGTGTCAGTAAGTAGCAGTCCTACAGAGAGCAGGGACAGGTTTCAGTAGAGTAGCAGTCCTTAACAGAGAGAGGACAGGGTGTCAAGTAGAGTAGCAGTCCTCTACAAAGAGAGGACAGGGTTGTCAGTAAGTAGCAGTTCCTCTACACAGAGGAGGACAGGACTGTCCAGTAGAGTAGCAAGCCCTCTACAGAGAGGGACCAGGTTGTCACCCAGTAGAGTAGCAGTCCTCTACAGAGAGAGGACAAGGTTGTCAAGTAGAGTAGCAAGTCCTCTACAGAGAGAGACAGGGTTGTCAGTAGAGTAACAGTCCTCCCCACAAGAGAGGACAGGTTGTCCAGTAGAGTAACAGTCCCCTACAGAGAGAGGACAGGATGTCAGTAGAGTAGCAGTCCTCTTAACAGAGAGAGGACAGGGTTGTCAGTTAGAGTCGCAGTCCTCCACAGAGAGAGGACAAAGGGGTTGTCAGTACGAGTAATTCAGTCCCTTCTACAGACAGAGAGGAAGGGTTGTCCAGTTAGAGGTAGCAGTCCTCTAAACATGAGAGAGGCCATGACTGCCCATTAGAGTAGCAGTCCTCTACAGAGAGAGGACAGGGTTGTCAGTAGAAGTAGGCTGTCCTCTACAGAGAGAGGACAGGGTTGCAGTGAGAGTAGCAGTCCTCTTAAACAGGAGAGAGACAGGGTTGTCAGTTAGAGTAGCAGTCCTCTAAAAACAGAGAGGGACAGGGTTGTAGTAGAGTAAGCAGTCCTCCTACAGAGAGGGACGGGTGTCAGTAGAGTAGCATCCTCTACAAGAGAAGAGGACAGGGTTGTCAGTAGCGTACAGTCTCTACCAGAAGAGAGGACAAGGTTGTCAGAGAGTAGCAGTCCCTCTACCAGAGAGAGGACAGGGTTTGTCAGTAGAGTAACAGTCCCCACACAGAGAGGAACAGGGTTGTCAGTAGAGTAAGCAGTTCCTCTAAAGAGGAGGACAGGGTGTCAGTAGAGTAACAGTCCTCTACAGAGCAGAGGACGGGTGTCAAGTAGAGTAGCAGTCTTCTACAGAGAGAGGACAGGGTGTCTGTCATCTGGTGCATGTCCTCTACAGAGAGAGACAGGGTTGTCAGTAGAGTAGCAGTCCTCAGAGAGAGGACAGTTTAGTAAAAGCACTCCAAGAGAGAGGACAGGGTTGTCAGAAGGAAGTACAGCCTCTACAGAGAGAGGACAGGTTTATGTAAGTAGCAGTCCCTCTACAGAAGCAGGAACAGGGTTGTCAGTTACGAGTAAGCAGTCTCAACGAACAGGGTGTCAGTAGAGTAGGCCTACGAGAGGACATGTCAGTAGAGTAGCAGTCCTCACAGCAAAGAGGACAGGTTGTCAGTAGAGAGCAGGTCCTCTCACAGAGAGAGAACGGGTTCAGTGGAGGCAGTCTCTACAGGAGGACAGTCTGTCAGTAGAGTAGCAGTCCTCTACAGAGAGAGGCACAGGAGCTGCAGTCAGAGTAGCAGTCCTCTACCAGAGAGAGGCCAAGGGCTGCCAGTAGAGTAGCCAGTCCTCTACACAGAGAGAGGACAGGCTTGCAGTAAGATGCAGTCCTCTACAGAGAGAGACAGGGTTGTCAGTAGAAGTAGCAGTCCTCTGACCAGGAGAGGACAGGGTTGTCAGTAGAGTAGCAGTCCTCCTACCAGAGAAGGACAGGGTTGTCAGTAGAGTACAGCAGTCCTCTACAGAGAGAGGTACAGGGTTGTTCAGTAGGAGTAACAGTCCTCTAACGAGAGAGAGACAGGGTTGTCATAGAGTAAGCAGTCACTCTACAGAGAGGAGGACAGGGTTGTCAGTAGAGTAGCCAGTCCTCTACAGAGAGAGACAGGGTAGTGGAGACAGTCCAAAGAGGAACAGGTCAGCTAGGAACGTGCTCTACAGAGAGAGGACAGGGTTGTCAGTAGATACACAGTCTTCTCCACAGAGAGAGGACCAGGGTTGTCAGACAGTAGCAGTCCTCTACAGAGAGAGGATCAGAGTTCTCAGTGAGTAGCAGTCCTCATACAGAGAGAGGACAGGGTGTCAGTAGAGTAACAGTCCTCCTACAGAGAGAGGACCAGGGTTTGTCATGTAGAGTAACAGTCCTCCACAGAGAGAGGAAGGGTTTATTAGAGTAGACAGTCCTCTACAGAGAGCGGACAGGGCTTGCAAGTAACAAGTCACAGAGGCGGGGATGGTCAGTTGAGACAGTCCTCTACAGAGAGAGGACAGGTTGTATGTAGTCAGCCAGAAGGGGTTCAGAGAGTAGCATCCTTTACAGGAGAGAGGGACGGGTTGTCAGTAGAGTAGCAGTCCTCTTCAGTTTAGAGACAAAGACAGTAGGCAGCACAGACTGTGCTCATATACTGATGGAAGAAAGTTTACGTACGGTGAGTTCGCCTAAGAGAGAGTGAAGAGAGTCTGCAATGTTATCTTGGAGACACTCTTATCACAGAGTGACTTACAATTCGTGGCATCTTAAATAGGTGGGACAAGTCGTTTCCCAGTTGTATAAGTAAGTTTTCCTCAATAAAGTGTTTATAAGCAAGTCAGTCTCTGTATTTATTTAACATACCTCTGGACAGACAGACAGACAGAAGAACAGACAATGCGGTGGGCATACATGTTCAAATGCTGGGCATACCATGTTCACAACTGCCTGGGCCATAGCATGTTCACAGTGACCGCTGGTCATACATGTTCACAGGCCGCTGAGTCCTACCAGTTCACACCGTGGTCTAACAATGTTCACACGCTGGGCCATACCATGTACACCGCTGAGTCTACCATGTTCACACGCTGGGATCCTACCATGTTCACTGACCGCTGGGTTCCATACCATGTTCACACTGCTGGGCCCATACCGGATGTTCACACCGCTGAGTCCTACCATGTCACACTGCTGGGACCCATACATGTTCAACTGCTGAGTGCCTAACATTTCCACACCGCTGGGCATACCATGTTCACACTGCTGGGGCCATAACATGTTCACACCGAGAGTCACATGTTCACACCGCTGGTCATACCATGTTCACACCGCTGAGTCCTAATACACGCTGGGCATACATGTTCAACCGCTGGGCCATACCATGTTCACACCGCTGGCCTACATGTTCACACCGCTGGGTCCTACCATGTTCACAATTGCTGGTTCCTACCATGTTCACACCGCTGGTCCTACCATGTTCACACCGCTGGGTCCTACCATGTTCACACCGCTGAGTCCTACCATGTTCACACTGCTGGGCCATACCATGTTCACACCGCTGGTCCTACAATGTTCACACAGCTGGGTCCTACCATGTTCACACGCTGAGTCCTACCATGTTCCACTGCTGGGCATACCATGTTCATACGGCTGGGTTCCTAACCATGTTCACACCGCTGGGCCATACCATGTTCACACCGCTGAGTCTACCATGTTCACACTGCTGGGCCATACCATGTTACACTGCGGGCAAATACCCATGTTCACACCGCTGGGGTCCTACCATGTTCAACACTGCCTGGGCCATACCATGTTCACACCGTTGGGCCATACATGTTCACACCGCTGGGCCATACCATGTTCCACACCGTTGGGCCATACCATGTTCACACCGCTGGGTCAATACCATGTTCACACCGCTGAGTCCTACCATGTTCACACCGCTGGTCCTACCATGTTCACACTGCTGGGCCATACCATGTTCACAACCGCTGGGTCCTACCATGTTCACACACCGCTGGGTCCTACCATGTTCACCACTGCTGGGCCATACCATGTTCACACCGCTGGACTACATGTCACACTGCTGGGTCCACATGTTCAACCGCTGGGTCCTACCATGTTCACAGCTCTGCCCGCTGGGTCCTACCATGTTCAACCGCTGGTCCACCATGCTCACACCGCTGGGTCCTACATGTTCACACCGCTGGGCCATACAACATGTTCACACTGCTGGCAACTACCATGTTCACACCGCTGGTCCTACCATGTTCACACGCTGGCCATACATGTTCAACGCTGGGTCCTACCATGTTCACACCGCTGGTTCTACCATGGTTCACACCGCTGGGTCCTACAATGTTCACACGCTGGGCCATACCATGTTCACACCTGCGTGGGTCCTACATGTTCACACCCTGGTCCACATGTTCCACTGTGTCCTACATGTTCACATGCTGGGTCCTACCATGTTTCACACGCTGGCCATACCATGTTCACACTGCTTGATCATACCATGTTTCACACTGCTGGTCCTACCATGTTACACCGCTGGGTCTACCATGTTCCCACTGCTGGGTCTACCATGTTCACACGCTGGTCCTACCATGTTCAAACTGCTGGGTCCTACCATGTTCACACCGTGGTCCCTACCATGTTCACATCCGCTGGCCATACCATGTTTACACTGCTGGGTCTACCATGTTCACACCGCTGGGTCCTAACCATGTTCACACCGCTGGGCCATCCATGTTCACACCGCTGGGTCATACCATGTTCACAGCTGTGGTCCTACCATGTCACAGTGTCATCCAGCACACGCTGAGTCCTAACCATGTTCACACCGCTGGGTCCTACCATGTTCACCTGCCTGGGTCCTACCATGTTCACACCGCTGGGTCCTACCATGTTCACACCGCTGGCCATACCATGTTCACACCGCTGGGGGCATACCATGTTCACACTGCTGGTCCTACCATGTTCACACTGGTGTGCCTACCATGTTCACACCGCTGGTCCTACCATGTTACACCGCTGGGTCCTACCATGTCACAAGCCGCTGGGCCATACCATGTCCACTGCTGGTCCTACCATGTTCAGCACGCTGGGTCCTACCATGTGTATATCCATGATCCTCTGACTGAGGCCTGAGGGATGACCAGCCCAATTGTACATGTTCAACCATGCAGGAGTGTAACTCAGAAGCAGCCATGGGAGACCTGAAAAAACATTGCTGCAGGTCCTTCTCTCACATCCAAAGACGTGTTGGGATGAGGGCTTTTTCTGGTCAAGACCAACACATTGGTTTGAATGTCACTGTTCCTGTAAAGAGGTCCTATGAAATCTTCTACTGTGCTCACTTCTCAGTGGTTCCATGTCTGACTCCAAAGTGGAGATGTGAATCACACTGACATTATATCACTGCAGAATGATTTTCAGGATGTTCCCAGCACCAACACTGACCTTGTTAAACACATGTTTACCTGAAACATCGGGCACATGACACAAGTCATATAATTACTTGGGTCTGAATTCCTAAAACAATAAGGTATTTTGTAAAGCCTCAGGCTGCATACTGTGCCAATAACCTGCCTGAACGGCTGAAATGCACGAGAACATCTCTTCATAGTGAGGAGGCCATAACTGCATTCCACATGGCACCCTAGTCACTATATAGTGCAGAAGTAGTGCCCTATGTAGGGAATAGTGTGCCATTTGGGACGCATCGATGACTGTAGGCTATGACTGTAGTTACAGCCCATGATCAGGGATCACTTGACATTCTGACAACACGACYGTCGGTTCAGTGAAATGCAGTGGGATGGAGATGAAATAGTTCCTAGTCACTAGACCTTCTGTTATGCCGACCCTCCCGCCGCAACTCAACTCCAGTGGTTTCAACCCAAAGATCTGCGTTGCATTATGCCCACCCGTTTAGATCAAAGGCAGGTGGAGGGCCTCTATTCTCCTCCTCATTCATTCCCACTGAATATGCATGATGTTTTAATTCCCCTCCTCCAATGGGAAGGAGAGGTCGAAACAAAAGCACCAGCCACTCTCTGCACCCTAAACCAGCCTTTATGTGTAGAAGTAGGCACCTCCAGAGACAGTTCTATATAAAGAGTTGGGCCAGGTTTTAGAATGGATSCCGTGTCAGCGCCTTTATTCTCCCAATGTTGGTGATGTAACAATACAGTTCCTGTTAAATGACCTGCTGTKAACAAGCAAAAKYGAACAGCCAATTTAACACAGGTTTTTATGGATTAGCAGTTGGGATTATGTGTCTCCAAGTCTGGACTGTGTTATGGTGTCAACACATTTCACATTCACTGGACATCTTCATAAACAAAGTATCACTTAGCAGRGGCTATGGGGGAGAAAGAGGTGCTCCTGGACAACCCTTTATGTATCAGAATCTGGGGACTTCTGCGTATCACATGCAGGGCAAKCTGGAGTTCTGTGACCTCATCAGATTTGAAATACTTTCAGTTGGCTGTATCAAACACAAGATCAGAGCAACAGGCGTGAACAGCAGGAAACAGTAACACATCATGACGAACCTAAACTATCTGACAAGTAGAACCAACCTCACAAACCGCCAGTAGCAGAACCGCAGTAACAAAACACAGCAAGCAGTCCAGAAATAACACAATTAGGAGCCAACCATTTAACAGACAAGTGCACATAATTAAACAGTTGAGGTTGAACTACACACGGCAACAGAAGCTRCACTGTCCTTTAAGTGCCAATGTTCAAGTGGTTGCTATTAAGAATGTACTGTGGTGTGCTGTGCTCCTGCTGCCTGTACGGTGGAAGCTGCCTCAGCTYCATGTCAGCCAATCTGGGTCAGAGCTAGCTCCCCCTCACCTCCTCTTTCCCCACCTCCCCTGAAACACATTCTTCCGCCTGAAAATATTTGCCTAGCTACAGCACAAGCAGGAGTCAGCCCAGCTGAAAAAGTAACTCAAAACTCAAAGCTTATTATAAATGATTGATAGCTTCATAAATTATTTCGGTCATTATCTTCTCGTTCGTTGTGGATGTTTAGTTTTTCTGGCAAGCACACATAGTTATTGGTTGTTTGTGGTCGTTCCTTCCAAGCTTCTGTTGAGTGAAAGCACTGACGGTTGTCCTCCTCCCACCCACTCTCAGTGTTGGTCTACAGAAACAGACCTCTGTTCCAGCAACATGCGTCACCAGTTCCTTCTATCCTGTACTGCTTGTTAACTGAACAGGCTTAAGGGCTCTCTGTCTCACCACTGGTATCTTAGTCAGAGCTATGAGGTGACAAAGCAGTATCCCTCTCAGCCAAGTGACGACGAACCCACCATGGGTGGGCCCCAAARGGCACCCTATTCCCTACATAGTGCACTACTTGTGCCCAGGGCCCATGGGGCTCAGTGCACTACTGTATATAGGTCGGGAATAGGGTGCCATTTGGGACGCAGACCCATGTCTGAAAGCAACGCTTTTCACCACGTCCTCGCCAATCAGCCATAATGCATTCTGAGGGGGCACTATTCACCGTCTGTCTGTCTGTCTGTTGCTACAACTTGTAGCTAGCTGGTGCTGGGATGCACTCCTGCATGCTGCCTGCCTACAGAGACTGTTATAGGATACCTTTACCTAGCCAAGTGGAATCTGGTTTGTATGTGGAGAGACATGCACATTGGGGAGGCTTTATTAAACCACTTGTGTGTTGTACAAGTGTCACACCAGTTGATGTCGATCTCTAACAGATAGATCCAACAAATAGCAAGATAAATCAACAGGCAGAGATGCTGTTGTCAGTTGCCCTGGCTGGACTAGTAGATTACCTTTTGAATCCCGTCAAACAAAACTGTACTGTTACACAATTCTCTGTTAGTGGTCAGTATCATTCACACCATCAACAGCAAACAAGGGATGGACATGAAACTCAGCAGACCACCTGTCTTCCTGTAAGGTAAGGCCGTCAGCATGAAGACAAGCCTACTGTACTATTCAACCGTCTGCCTGCATGGGCCTAAGTGCTGCCCAGGGGACTGGCAGTCTGACATTAAACTGCAGTGACGGTAGAGGGATGTAGAAAGCCAACAGACCAACCAAGGTGTGGGAGAAACCCAGTACAACTACAGCTGTCTCCTGTGGACTAATGCATTGTGCTGATATAGGATACGTTCCAAATGGCACCCTATCCCCTTAATAGTGCACTACTTTTGACCAGGGACAAATGGGCTGCGGTCAAATGTAGTGCCCAATATAGGGAATAGGGTGCCATTTGGGTCGCACCCAAACTCCTGCTATAGAACAATAACCCAGGAGCTCCTGAGGTGCCGAGACCCCAGTCTGCGTAAACCATCTCATGAAGCAGATTATAATGATTCCTGATAAAACCTGCGTAGGCCATCTCATGAAGCAGATTATAATGATTCCTGATAAAACCTGCGTAGGCCATCTCATGAAGCAGATTATATGAGTCCTGATAAAACCTGCGTAGGCCATCTCATGAAGCAGATTATAATGATTCCTGATAAAACCTGCGTAGGCCATCTCATGAAGCAGATTATTAATGATTCCTGATAAAACCTGCGTAGGCCATCTCATGAAGCAGATTATATGATTCCTGATAAAACCTGCGTAGGCCATCTCATGAAGCAGATTATAATGATTCCTGATAAAACCTGCCTAGGCCATCTCATGAAGCCAGATTATAATGATTCCTGATAAAACCTGCGTAGGCCATCTCATGAAGCAGATTATAATGATTCCTGATAAAACCTGCGTAGCCATCTCATGAAGCAGATTATAATGATTCCTGATAAAACCTGCGTAGGCCATCTCATGAAGCAATTATAGATTCCTGATAAACCTGCGTAGGCCATCTCATGAAGCAGATTATAATGATTCCTGATAAAACCTGCGTAGGCCATCTCATGAAGCAGAGATTATAATGATTCCTGATAAAAACCTGCGTAGGCCATCTCATGAAGCAGATTATAATTATTCCTGATAAAAACCTGCGTAGCCATCTCATGAAGCAGATTATAATGATTCCTGATAAAACCTGCGTAGGCCATCTCATGAAGCAGATTATAAGATTCCTGATAAAAACCTGCGTAGACCATCTCATGAAGCAGATTTAAGATTCCTGATAAACCTGCGTAGACCATCTCATGAAGCAGATTATAATGATTCCTGATAAAACCTGCGTAGACCATCTCATGAAGAGATTATAATGATTCTGATAGATTGATGAAATCGGGGCCTGAGCCTCCGTAAGCAGAGTTAACCAGTGGGAGTTGCATGGATAAATAAGTGATTTATTGAGTTGATGAACAAGGTCAGGATGAGGTCAAATAAGAAACAAGGGAAGTGCAGCTCAACCATATGGAGAAGGGGAGCAGGAGAGTGATGCATAACAAGTTGACCAGTTACAATGTCATGCGTCAATCAAAAAACACATATGATCAGGCAGCCTCCCTTTCTCCCACCTGTCTACTAAGAGTTTCACTCCACCTGAATATAGCAATTCAACAGCTATCCCGCCGCCTGCACAGATCACCATGGTCACGACAGAGACAGACATTGTTTTCGTATTTCTGAGGGCATTGACTGCGTCCATAATGTGAAATGTTAAATATCTGTCAATCAGTGGCTTACATTTTCAAGTCAAAGCAGCACTTCTAATGGCATTTAAATGTATTGTGCATTGACATTATTGGTAGCCATCAAGAGTTAACCAATCATGTCCACACATCTGATTACAGAATACCTTGAACCAGAATGTCAGAAATTAGTGTTATCTTGTCCCTCATTCAGTAAGTGTCAGCAAGTTCACAGCCAAAATTGTAATTTGACTTCCCAGGAAATTGTCCATCCATTTTGAGGTCATAGACCTGATTCTAAATGCAGTCAAGAGAGCTATCAAGTGATAAGGCTTACTATGAGGAATGAAATGTCTTTTAGCCCCTCAAAGGCTACATGGCCTCATCTGACTTATGCTACAGTAGCTGCAGCCACCCAGGTAGCTCTCTCTCGCTCTCACGCTCTCCCTCACTCACTCTCTCTTGCTCCCTCTCTTTCTCTCTCACTCTCTCTCTCTCCCCTCTCTCCCCATCTCTCTCCCTCCCCCTCCCCTCTTTCTCTCTCTTCCCCCCTCCTCTCTCCCCCCTCTCTCTCTCCCCCTCTCTCTCTGCTTTCTCTGAGCAGTACAGTAGTAAGGATGATGATTAAAACACAAGGTCATGTACAGCACTGTTTCCTATAGGATGGTGAAGACATGCTTTACTCTGAGGATTATCTTTCAACTTTTGATTCAAATGCTTGAAGATATACTTTAGGCTAATAAGGTGATATAGTATACATTGTGAAATTTGATACAAACAAATAAAAACAAGTGACTAACAGACAGACAAGAGATTTTGTTAATATTATTCTTTATTATGAAGTGACAATGCCTTGTTGTGTCTTGTGCTTACATCATTTGAATACTGACTGGAAAGGACATTTTCCTCCCTCCAGATATCTCCTGAAATAAGGTTTGTTTAATTCTTTACAGCTGTAAAAATGTTCAATCCAAAGGATTATTTACAAAGCCTCTTGCAATAAATTATTATTAATTCATTCTTTATTGGAAATACAAAACAGAGGTCAAGCTAATACGAGTTCTTGTTTTTTCTACCTGAATCTCTAGGTTCATTGTGCTACTTTTTAAGGTGTAAATGAAGTGCTTTATTATAGACAAATCTGTGGCACACCAATGAGGTTAAAGAAAGMCATCTTGTCCATCAAGCTGAGTGTGGATGCAGTGCAAAGTTTGCCCACCTTAAGTCAATAGTGGGTTCCAGTGTTTTTCATCCCAAAATAACTCCCTATTCCCTACATAGTGCACTAGTTTTGGCCACGGCCCATAGGGCTCTATATAGAATATAGGGTGCCATTGGGGACCCAGAAGGTGTTTGACCTTTGTATGACCTTAATGGGTGCCCTGTAGATTTGGATACATGTTCTGAGGTGCTGGGAGCTGAAGTACTACAAGCCTACGGTCCTAACGGTCCTAACGGTCCTAACGGTCCTAACACTACTGTTGAAATAAGAGGCAGGCAATGCATGACGTCAGAGGAAAAGAGGACGTGGTTGTTTTCTTGTTGTTTCACTAACACTACATTGGCATTTTCCCTGATGTTGTATTTTTTTGTATGACTATAGATGCGTACTGGAGTAAAACATACCTGATTTTAAAAACTGCTATACAGTAGGTAATAGTTCATAATCATTTTCAAAAAGACCATGCATTAAGTGATTATTGCTTTATAATTCGTCATGTGGCTTCAGCAGAAATATTGCCAACAGCTACTATCTAGATTTTGGAGAAGAAGAAAATCATAAGCTTTGTGATACTGGCATAGATTTCATTTCTGCATGCAATCATTTAAAATGGTAGTAAACGAAGAATAAGTGACAAACGCTTTGGCCTGTTCATGAGAGGTTGGCAAATTCACACATTAAAGTGCAAAGAATAGGTAGTGGTATCAAATAAAAACAGACCAATATGTCAGACATACTATATAAACAAATACATATAAATAGCCTAATGTACAAATAGATAAATAAATAAATAAATAGATTAATTAATTAATACAAACATAAATGGCATTTACCTCAACGGAGAGTATGGTCAGTTGCAGCAGTACATTATTATCCAACATTAAAATGTTCGACTTTTGTTTGGAGCAATCCAGTATTGTCATCTTCGTGAAATTTCAAAATATATGATTTCATATTTACGCGCGGTGGAAGGTATATTCTATCCACGTGACTGGAGGAGGAAGAGGATTTTTAAGTGCATGCGAAGATCATCAGTAATTCCTTCGGGTGGATTTCAAGGAGAATACAGAAAAATTGTGCTATTATTGTGGTTCCACTGGAAGTTGAGGTGGATTTTAGGAAAGGTTTGGCAGAATTAGTCAACCAAAAATATAATGTTTTGTCTGCACTTTTAATGTGGACGTCATGGAGAGTCATCGAGATCAGGACTCAAGGGCGAGAACGCGCCTTTGAAGCACGCGGACTCGTAGTGCTTATTCAGGTAGGACTTGAGAGCGAAGGTCTTGTCGCACCGTTTGCATTTGAAATGCTTGAAAGCGGAGTGAGTCTGCATATGCGCGCGCAGGTTGGAGCGGTCTGCGAACGCTTTTCCGCAGTGTGCACACCCAAAGGGCTTCTCGCCCGTGTGTGACCTCATGTGGCCCTGCAGTAGCCAAGGTCTGCTGAAAGCTTTGGCACAGATGTCACACTTGTGCTTGAGGTCATGGGTGAGCAGGTGCATGGCCATTGCTGGCATGGACACGTACACTTTCCCACAGGTTGCGCACTTCTTGGCCATCTTGCTGTCCAGGCTCCGGTGGGTCTGCTTATGCCTACTCAGGTTGGAAGACGTGGCGTACGTTTTCCCACATTCGTTGCATGTGTGACGCTGTATGCTCCTGCTGCTGGGGCTGCTGATTACTTTCCTCCGTGACCTTCCGTCCGTGATGTAAAACGCGTCCACCGTGTAGCAATCACTCACCGCGGTGTCCCCGTTGATGTAGCCGGAGGTGACGTCCGACTGCGGACTGTCAGGCTGGTCTGAGTCCGGGGCGCCGTAGTCGCTGTGGATGCCATCGTAGAGTGGCTCCGGAGAGGGAACTTTAATGGCACCGTCGCTTTCTCCATCGTAGACAGACGGGCTGATGTAGTCACTAATGTACCCTGGTGTGAAAAATAACAAGATCTTAATTCAATTACTCATTGTCGCGTGGGGATTCTTCAAGTGGGAACAGTCTGCTTAATAGATGCAACAAGCTACAGGCAGCACTTTTCCACTTGAAATCGGCTACAGCACGTTATCACCAAAGCCTATGCGTCCTGTGCACTTTATTCAGCTTTAGGCGAGTCTAAAACGTTTTTATTTATCTGGAAGCACGACCCTTTTATGCGTTAACCTATAGTTGCCAATTACACACAGTGAGAATAAACATAATTTAACAACATAACCTACTGAGATGATTAGGCAACATTATACCGCCGGTCTGAAGCGATGGATAGGCTAGTTTACACAMCATCATGAAATATGATTCAGCCTTCTGACTGACATAATGTCTAAATAATAGGGCGATACAACAGTGTTCCAAAGCATAACGGGTAATATAGGTGCAATGCAATCTCTTGTGTACATGCTGGTGCCTAAGTGCAGATATATGATGCACACTTGTGGGTTGTGGAGAAGTTTCGRATCAGCATCACAAGCATCATTCCTCCCCATGCTCCGAGTAGGCTAGGTGCGATAGGCTATTTACACATTCAATTGGTTTGTTTCAAAACATACAGGRTAGAATTAGCATACAYCTGTATAGGTAGGTGTGTTTGTCAAAACTAATATAACAATGGAATCAGATTGAGTCATGAATGCAGCGCAAAAACGTGCAAACGTGGCAAAAAAAAAGACACCGTGCATAATAAGCAAAAATATATATAACATAATCAACATTCCAAATTATAAATAATGTTTATATTTACCTTTATCGTGAATCCGTAGACTGAGGTTGGTCCTGGATCGTCCATAAGAACTCTCAAAATCACTGGATGAAAAATCATCAAGCTTCACCTTTTTAACCAGGAAAGACCTTGGCATGTTTCTGGTGCTGCACCGAAACAACAACCGTCCAGGGCAGGGTTACTGTCCTCATGCAACGCCAATGTAGAGCTGGATATTTAAGGCTGAGCTTTGGATGCCTGGCTGCGTAGAGTATCAGACACCCAGTCAGTCAAACAAACCCCCAGCCAACCCGTAGTGCTTAGGTTTCTCTGTTCTACCTGCAACGCCGTGTCTTGCGAAAGGAAGAAATGCAACTTCAGCACTGGATAGCTCCCTCTCAGAGGCTCGSGCAAGACGGAGGAGCGAGCGGAAAGCACCCTGCAGAGTGCGCCTCTTTCTCCCGCGTGCCAATAGAGGAGAATGCAAAAAAACACGAGAGAAGCTGCTGTAATGTAAGAGTGCAACAAAAAATGGGCAGCACTTGTCAGCGTTATTTATTGCTTTCCAATTATTTCCAACTCTGATTGGTAGTCTATTTACATTTGGCTGAAAAATAATAATGTAGGTTGATGGACCGTCACCGCTCCACTTCTCTCTCTCTCTCTCTCTCTCTCTCTCTCTCTCTCCTCTCTCTCTCTCTCTCTCTCTCTCTCTCTCTCTCTTCTCACTGTTGCTGCAGCCTCTCTCTGTGTTCTGTGCTTGGTGTCTGGAGACAGTTGATCAGCTGTTGGGATTTATACGGCGCTGCGATCAGGTGGGAGATGGAAATGGAAGTGCTTAATTTAATCCTTCAGAAATCTCTGGGGAGCAACATTGGGATAGAATGATTTATATAGGCGGCTACTCGTCTTCCCATCTCTTTTATTTGTAGGAGCTCACCACCATGTTCTTTGGAGATAAGAATGGAAATTATTGTTTTATTTCAAGTCTTTCTGTATCAGTTGAAACTAGGCTTACATCGCCATGCTTACATGCAACGCATTGCATTTTATTCAGCACTTTCTCACGGTTTTGAATGGAGATTCTTTCCAGCTTTGCAATGCATGCACATTCTCCTGCAATTTTATGATGACATATCATTTCTTTGAAGAATTGTAACTACTGTTCACACCGCAATTACCATACGGTGTATAGCCTACAGGCATTTGGTCTCTACGAAATCAACTGTTAGACAATTAATAATGTATCTCTTGTCATGTTCATATGATCATTATGGGTTCATGGTTAACTTCAACACTATAATCCCAGGTGCTTTCATTCTGACTTTGCACTGTGACACCAGCAGCACCACTAACCAATAAAGCAAAAAAATGACACATGGTTTGTGATATGCACATCGCAAATACTTACATTATTCAAGCGATCACACCGGTTTACTGGAGAATGTAGTCTCCTTATCACCCATTAAATATGTATATATGTTAGATAGAATGAATATGTTATAGAATGAATATGTTAGATAGAATGAATATGTTTGATAGAATGAATATGTTAGATGGAAATATAGGTTAGATGTCACGCCCATGCGCATCTACTGTATTATGTCTACTGTATTTAAGTAACCTAACTAAACTAAACCTACACCTAACTAAACCTACACCTGACTAAACCTAATACTAACTACTAACTAAACCTAACTAACAACCTACAAACCTAACTATAACTAACCTGAAACCTAACTACAACTAAACTAACTAAACCTAACCTAACTAAATACACTAACTAACTAACTAACTAACATAAACCTAAACCTGCTAAACCTAAACTAACTAAACCTAACTAACTAACTAACTAACTAAACTACACCTGACTAACCTAAACCTAACTAAAGCCTACTTCCCAAAGGTTACACCTGTGTGTTTGTCAGGACTTGCATGATGTCCTACTTTGGAGAGCTGGGCAGTTTAAGGAGCCGTCTAGTATTGTTCAACATCTGGTTTCGCTAATCAAAAAGAAACATATGAGCAGTTACCTTCAGAGGCTCAAGGATGTCCAATTAAAGAGTACATTCACCAGCTGCACTGCAGACATCACTACCTGTGGCGTTTAGGTCCATGTGTAGATTCACGCTAGACAGGATGCTCGTTGAAGCTCACCTGCTTGTTGTACTGTGATTCCACACATAATCATCAGCACATTTTCTAGGATTCTATCAGTGCAAAGTTCAGATCTTACTACAGGCAACATGACATCACTGGTGATTGTGTGCTGAAACTTATACTGTACAGCTCTGGCAGCTCACCTCTGGTACTGCTACTGCAAGCTCCTCTAAACTCTTAAACAATATATCACTTCAATCCTTTTTAGGGATGAATTGTTAGTTTTAATTGACACCGTCAGGTGAGGTAACATGTGAAGGTGCAGTCAGGCAGGCCTAGCAGTGGAGTGGAGGCTGAGGTGGCGGGGATGGTGACGGTGCCCAGCTGGTGCCTGTGTGTGTGTGTGATGGCAGAAGGCAGGAGAGGGGCTAGGAAAGGGACTAGGCAGGCAGGCTCTGCAGCTGCTGCTGCTTCCCAGTACACACACTGCCTGCAAGCAGATGGAGAATGTCCTGTCACAGAGAGAGAGAGGCTGAGGGGGGACAGAGGCCTGTGGGGAGGAGGGAGGATGAGGATTAGGGTTACAGGAGGAGAGAAGAGGAGAGGAAGAGAGGAGAGGTGAAGTGAGAAAGGGAGGGGAGAAGAAGTGAGGAAGGGAGAAGAGAGGAAGGAGTGGAGCGGAGAGGTGAGGAAAGGGAGAGGGAGGAGAGAAGACGTGAGGAAGTGAGAGGGGGAGAAGAGATGAAGGGAGAGGAGAGGTGAAATGAGGAAGGGAGGGGAGAAGAAGGAGAGGTGAGGAAGGGAGAGGGGAAGAGAGAAGATGAAGAGGAGAGGTGAAGTGAGGAAGGGAGGGGGAGAAGAAGGGAGAGGGGGAGAGGAGAGGAATGGAGAGGAAAGGAAGGAAGGGGGAGAGGAGAGGAAGGGAGAGGAGAGGTGAAGTGAGAAGGGGAGGGGAGAGGGGAGAGGGGGGAGGAGAGGAATGGAGAGGAAAGGAAGGAAGAGGGGGAGAGGAGAGGTGAAGTGAGAAGGGAGTGGGAGAAGAAGGGGAGGGGGAGAGGAGAGGAATGGAGAGGAAAGGAAGGAAGCGGGGAGAGGAGAGGAAGGGAGAGGAGAGGTGAAGTGAGGAAGGGAGGGGGAGAAGAAGGGAGAGGGCAGAGGAGAGGAAAGGAGAGGAAGGAAGGAGAGGGGGAGGGAGAGGAGAGGAAGGGAGAGGAGAGGTGAAGTGGAGGAAGGGGGAGAAGAAGGGGAGAGGAGAGGTAGGGAGAGGAGAGGTAGGAGTGGGGGAGAGGAGAGGGAGGGAAGGGAGGGGAGAAGAAGGGAGAGGATGTAGGGAGAAAAGGAGCATTTACCTTAGTTGGAGTTTGTTTTTGTTTTGTAAAAACATACTTCTCTAGAGAGTCCTAGCCCTTTGATCCATTGYAAATAATTGGTGTCACAACGTTTAACCCAAAGAAACCGTCTCATCAGAAAGKAAGACAAAGAGCATTTTAAAGCTTTGTCTTTCCTTTAAATAACTTTAATTAAAGCAGTTACACAGTTTACAGATCTATATGAAATGTCACCAATCCAATTAAATTAAGTTAAATTCAATACAACTTTATTRATCCCCTCAGGGGCAATTAAGAAAGGCAAGTCTGTTTTACAAGTATCAAATCACACAGTCTTCCACATAGAGAATAGCTACACAACAGACATCACATTTCCCAATCACTTCATCATTTCCATCCCTGACTAAACAGACTAAAACCTCCTGAAAATGAAACCACCCACTAAAGACAAGGAACAGTACGGTGGAAAACAGCTTTCATTGATGAAATAGTCAGCTTTTCTTCAGCCCCCATAAGAAAGCAACAGCCGGCATTACTCAAAGATGAAGGAGAATGCTGTATATTGTCCCTCAGCCTGCTGTCGCAATAACACCAAATATTGCTGAGGCCTCTTCTCATCAAGCACCTCAGCATATATATACAGACAGAAATGCTGGACTGGGAGAGAAAAATCTACCCACTTCCCCCCTCCTTTTTTTCTGATGACTCCAAGTGAAATATAATGCACACTGCATTTGCAAACTCCCGGATAAAATGTCCCAGATTTGACAAAAGCGGAGTGGGGGGGTGGGGGGGGGGGCACACACTTATGGTGCACTGGAAGATTGAGAACACTGTGTAAGCACACACACACACGCAACCACACAAACACACAGACACACATACATGCACACACTCACAAACACACACACAGCTCTCTGTTGAATGTGGTCATTTGCAATTGTGATAAACTGAGTGTGAGGGAGGGCTGTGAGGGATGGCAAGGGATGCTGGGTAATTAGTAGAGCCGCCCCGGTGTTTCCAGCAATGAACAATCTGAGGCAGGATCACGCTGTGTCTGGGAGGACCTGAGGGGGAACAGGCCTCCAGCGTGTTCTCTTACACTGCGTGTAGAGTCCTAGGTGTGGTCTGATGCCATCTGCTGCCGACCGCTGCTGTATGACAATACATCATCCCACACTCCTGGGTAATTGTGTGAATCCCAGAGATTGCATCTATATAGACGCCCAAGCAGACGAATTGCTGACATGTGTCAGTCTAATATATGACCCCCTAACAAATACAGTTTTGATCATTTTGAAAGAGATGGGGGGGAAAAGATGAGCAAAAAACATTAGCTTCAACAGACAGCCCAAACATTGATGTGTCACATGTGATAAAAGGATACATATTTCTCTGGTCCCTGGCCTGGCCGGCGCTGTGCAGTCAGAGCCAGTAGAGTGGGAGCAGTAGGGTCCTGGTCATATCATTATTATCTGCAGTATGGGCCCAGTCCTAGTCATATCATTATTATCTGCAGTATGGGCCCAGTCCAGTCATCATCATGTATTTTGAATCTGTGCAGTATGAAGGCCCAAGTCTGGTCCAAATGATCATTATTATGCTGCAGTATGGGAGCCCAGCTTGGTCATATTCATTGATTATCCCTGCAGTAAATGGGCTCCAAAGTCCTGGTCCATATACAAATTATTAATCTGCAGTAATGGCCAGTCCTAGTCCAATATCATTAATTATCTGCCTATGGTGCCCAGTACTGGTTCATATAATGTTTATTATCCTGCGTGTGATGGCGCGCAAGTCACCTGAAGTTTCATATCATTTAATTATTTGCAAGTTAATGGGCCCTAAACGGTGCCCTAGTCTATGAGGTTTGTCTCCTATTAGCTGCTCAAATCTGCAGGTTGAGTGGGGCCCCATGGGGCTGGTCATAATGCATTATGTGTCGAATTACGGTTATAAAGTTCGACAGTTATGAGGGGGCGGGCGCGCGCGGGGGTCAAAATTCCGAGTACCTAGTCCGACTTGGCAATTTGCTTCATTGTTCAGTCCAGTATTTATGGCTTGTGGTGGTATTGTAATCGCTGTTAAGGGAGCATTTGTTGGGTCCTAGAACTTGTTGGCTCGTACGGCCAGGCTTTTCGTGGGTAGCAGCATGAGCCAGTCTAGTTTGTGTGTGGCACGTCTTTGCATACAAATGTGTTTGAAGCATGTTCGTGTGTTTGGATGAATTTGTAGCAATAAGTTATCTGCAAGTATGGGGCCCAGTCCTGGGTGCATATCATTATTATCTTGCCAAGTGGATGGGCCAGTAGCCCTAGAGTCATATCACTTTATATTCTGACAGTATGGGCCCAGTCCTGGCATATCATTATTATCTGCAGTATGGGCCCAGTCCTGGTCATATCATTATATCTGACAGTATGGGCCAGTGCGCTAGTCATATTTGTTATATCTGCAGTATGGCCCAGTCCCTAGTCATATCATTATTAATTATATTATTATTTTGTCATCAACTGAAAGGGCATTTACGTTTGTGTCATTTAGCAGATGCTCTTATCAGAGCGACTTACAGGAGTAATTAGGGTTAAGTGCCTTGCTCAAGGGCAAGATTTCCACACTAGTCGGCTCGGGGATTCAAACCAGCGACATTTCAGTTACTCCCAACGCTCTTAACCCGCTAGGCTACCTGCCGCACCAAGGAGCATCTGAATGGATTTGGTAGTACATTGTAGTCAGCAGCACACGGGCACACACCACACACACACACCACACACACACCACACACACACACACACACCACACACACACACACACAACACACACACACACACACACACACACACACACACACACAACACACACCACACACACACACACACACACACACACACACACACACACACACACAATGCAACTGTGTGTTGTTATGCGCTGAGGGCATCTCCTGTTTGGAAGCGTCGCATCTCAGCCAGAATGCTGTTGTCTCTGTGAGGTACGTTACACTGTGGGTCGTATGTACTGTAGAAATCAACTGAACACCACAATCATACCCATTTCACTGCTGTTATTTCAACGGACATACCTGAAGCTTACCCCCAAAGGAGCATTAGCTGGGACGAAAGTGAGGAAGGTTGTATTTGTTAGAGATATTAAAGTTGATTGATGGCCTTTTTTCTAATGGCACTTGGTATATCAACTATACGTAGAACTTCTGAGAATCCTTGAGTCCTGTACTGACCATGAACCTTCCATATGGCTGCTTTTAATGGACCAATAKCTTTTTATATTATAAAGACAGAAGAGGAATTTCTGAGCCTTAACCTTTGGTCCGATTTGCAGTTCTTGCAACTATTTTTAATGATTAATGATTAATAATGATTTGTAACGTACCGGAACATTCAGATCAGTTGTGCCCTATTGTAAAAGGTCGTCTCTGTACTCTGTTCACTGTCGTACTTAAGTGTATGACTACGTCTCAAATGGCACAAAAAATAGTACAAAGTAGTGCACTATATAGGGAATAGGGTGCCACGTGGGACGTAGATGTGTTTCAGCCTTGGAAATAAAAGTGGAAGAGCCTCTCTATAATGTTGTTGCTATGACACCTTAGGTTGTCACACCCTGATCAGTTTCACCTGTTCTTGTGATTGTCTCCACCCCCTCCAGGTGTCGCTTATTTTCCCTGGTGTATATATCCCTGTGTTTCCTGTCTCTCTGTGCCAGTTCGTCTTGTATGTTTTTCAAGTCAACCTGTGTTTTTCCCGTACTCCTGCTTCTATTCTCTTTTGCTAGTCCTCCTGGTTTTTGACCCTTGCCTGTTTTCTGGACTCCGTACCCGCCTGCCTGACTATTTCTGCCTGCCCTGACCTCGKGCCTGCCTGCCACTCTGTACCTCCTGGATCCTGAARTGGTTTTGACCTTTAGCCTGTCCACGACCATTCTTGGATTGTTTAATAAATATCAAGACTCACACCATCTGCCTCCCGTGTCTGCATCTGGGTCTCGCCTTGTGCCCTTATATAGGTGAAAGAACATCGTTCTACTGGTGGCTTGCACCTGTATTTGGGAATAAACATATATATTTCTACTTTCTCAGTTCATAAAAAAACATGTTTATTGTTTTGTTCATGAGACTAGCTCAGCTCGGAGACTCACAAAGCCCAGGAGAAGAGCTGGTCAAATTGCTGTATTGCTGCAGGGTTTCAAAGCTATAATTTGTAAAGGATTCGGCAACCTGCAGTTTTTAAATTGGCTGTCGCTGTTATATGGCATATGCATACAGGAACTGAAGTAAAAATGATAGATGTGTAATGGCTGTGTAAATATTCCATTCTATTTTGTGCTTTAAACATCCATGATATGTTATTACCRGACAGAAAAACAAGTGTGAGGAACATCTCTCAAGTAAAAATGGTATGAACTGTACTAATGGGGATTGCATTGTCTCAGTGAAAACATATTTTATCAGCACATACTAGACACTTTACTGAACATGTTATTTTGCAGAATATACCAATCAATAGGTTGTACAGTCACTTCAGATGTCCCCTTTAAACATGGAAGTAAGTAGCCTTGCACAAGCCTTGGCTCATAGGAGCAGAACTCCTGTTTCTGTAGTGAGACAGCTTGATGTACCAGTACACTTCCTGGACAGGACACTAGTCTATCTCCTGTTCCTGTAGTGAGGCAGCTTGATGTACCAGACTCCCCCTGGACAGACACTAGTCTATCTCCTGTTTCTGTAGTTGAGGCACTTTGATGTACCAGTACACTTCCTGGACAGGACACTAGTCTATCTCCTGTTCTGTAGTGAGGCAGCTTGATGTACCAGTACACCTCCTGGACAGGACACTAGTCTATCTCCTGTTTCTGTAGTGAGGCAGCTTGATGTACCAGTACACTTCCTGGACAGGACACTAGTCTATCTCCTGTTTCTGTAGTAGACAGCTTGATGTACCAGTACACTTCCTGGACAGACACTAGTCTATCTCCTTTTCTGTAGTGAGCAGCTTGATGTACCAGTACACCTCCTGACAGACACTAATCTATCTCCTGTTTCTGTAGTGAGGCGCTTGAGTACCAGTACACTTCCTGGACAGGACACTAGTCTATCTTCCTTTTCTGTAGTGAGCAGCTTGATGTACCAGTACACTTCCTTACAGGACACTAGTCTATCTCCTGTTACTGTAGTGAGGCAGCTTGATGTACCAGTACACTTCCTGGACAGGACACTAGTCTATCTCCTGTTACTGCAGTGAGGCAGCTTGATGTACCAGTACACTTCCTGGACAGGACACTAGTCTYGTGCAGGGCCGAACCACCAATCTATCTCCTTAATGCTGAGTACCAAGCAGAGACACATCAGGTCCCAATTTTAGGTATGACTCAGCTAGGGATCAAACTCACAACCTTCCAATCTCAGGGTGGACACTAACCACAAGGCCACTGAGTTGGTTATTTAAATATATGGGGAAACACAAAACGCAAAGAGTTATGCAAGGGGCGTATTGATGATCAATGTCCATTTTTGGATTACATTTACCAGAAACTACCATAACCACTGCAAGAGGTTGTGCAACAGCRAARCCAGTCTATAAGGTGAAAACATGAAGTCAACATCAAGTGTATTTCTTTCCAACCAACACGCTCACTCAAAAAGCCTTCCTCTCTCTCTCTGTGGGATTTTCCTGACCCTTTGACCCCAGCCTTGACCATTTGGCCTTCCTGTTTGGAGCTCCCTGGGGACCAGAGGGACCAGAGGGCCAGTTGGCTCAGCCCGCTGCCCATGTGTCCGGTCCAGCCTGGCCTTTCTCTCCTCTCCTGCCTGGCTGCCTGGAGCCTTTTAGTGCCACACTTGGCCTCTCATGAGAAAATCACCTCGCTGGCCTAACTATCCGTGTGATCAGCCTGTGACTGTGGATTCGTCTCAAATGGCACCCTATTCCCTATGGGCCCAGGTCAAAAGTAGTGGCCTTTAAAGGGAATTAAGGGTGTCATTTGGGACAGTCACATGAGCCTCGGGACTGCATGGGGACTGGGGGAAAACATGAATCTTATTTGTCATAAGTGTTCCCAGAGGAGCTGTGGGACCAGCCTGGGCGTTCAGTCCACCGATAGAAGGTTACTGCTACCAGACGCCCGTTATCTCACGACCCAGGCCCAGCCAGCCAGTCTGGGAACCTAATTAGATGTAAACCTTAATATATGCGTCCCAAATGGCCCCTATTTCCTATATAGTGTACTCCTTTTGACCAGGGCCCATAGGGACWATAAAGGGAATAGGGTGCCATTTGGAACGGACACAAAGATTTTYGGGACAAAAGCCARGTTATGCAAATGTTGTTAGATTTGTGTCTATTTAGTCCTTCAATCCACTCTATAAATGTATTTACATATCTTCTCTCTCTCTTTCTCTCTCCTCTCTCTCTCCTTCGCTCGCTCTCTCTCTCACTCCTTCTCTTTCTCTCTCTCTCTTTCTCTATCTCTCCTTCCCTCTCTCTCTCTCTCTCTCTCTCTCTCTCTCTCTTTCTCTCTCTCTTTCTCTCTTTCTCCTTCCCTCTCACTCTCTCCCGCTCTCTCTCTCCTTCCCCCCTCTCTCTCTCTCCCCCCCTCTCTCTCTTTCCCCTGTTTCACTTTGTGCCCCTGAGAAGGGAGGAAAGAAGAGAGGTGTGAAAGCCAGCGTTTGCTGCTTGGCTGTGTGAAGAGTTAGCTGGAGGAGTGTTGGTAATTGGACACTTTGTTTGAAATAGTTGTGTAATTGAGAGTTGGTTTAGAGTTCCCGTGGATCTCTTCACCCCAGACTCAATGGATTCACACTGAGATCATCAGTGTCATCAGACTCCAATAGTCAATTACTTAATAAATCACACAGACCTATCTGTAGTCCCAAATGGCACACTATTCCCTACATAGGCTGTGTTTTCACAAGCAGCCCTATTCTGATATCTGTTTTTTTTACTAATTGGTGTTTTGACCAATCACATCGGATCTTTTCACATCATATATTTTTTGGTCAGAAGATTGGTATCTGATTGGTCAGAAGATCAATTAGTGAAAAAAAATATAACAGAATTGGGCTGCCTGTGTAAATGCAGCCATATTGCACTACTTGTGACCGGAGCCATATGGGCCCTGGTTAAAAGTAGTGCACTATATAGGGAATAGGGTGCCATTTGGGACACTGCCCTACCTAGCTTACTCTGTTTGCAAAGTAGTGCTGTTAGTGCACGATACACTACCAGTCATTGTTGAACTTTGCTCAGTGCATATGAAATGACTGCTTTTAGTGTTAGACTGTTTTACTGTTCAGTATAATCTTTGTCTTCAACTTGATGCCCGACTATTCAATTCAAATTAGACGACGACTGTTAAACATGTTTGAATGACATTTACTAATGTCAACGACTGAGATGGGTCGGAAGGCTGCAAAGACAAGCAGGACGTTTTGTCAGACAGACTGTATAATGAAGCTGAGATAAATGAGGAATGGCTGATGTTAAGCTGAGAATACACACGTTCACCAGGGAACACTAACCCCTGGTACAAAGACCATGTGGTCAGGGGAATTGGTCAGATTAGCATGTGTATCATGGGTATGTGTGTGTGTGTGTGCATGTGTCTGCGTGCATGTGCGCGTGCGTGCGTGCGTGTGCGTGCATGTGCGTAGCCACTATTCTCCAGCATGAATACTGTACAGAGGATGATTTAGCCTGGCTGGGATACACAGTTTTGTGGCCTGCTGGGCCACTGGGGGGGGGGGGGGGGGGGGGGCTGTTTATAGATATCCTTCCAACAGAACAATAGCCCTCTGTTGCATTCACATGCAGATGTACCCAGGAAATGGAAAATCCCATTTCAACCCTGTTACAGGAGAAAACAACTAATTTAATGTTTACAGCCTTCAGGAATATCCATTCAGTGAATATTATGACTAGCTGTATGTGTTGTTTGTGTCGTGTTTGTGTGTGTGTGCGCACGTGTTGTGTGATGGTGTGTTTGAACTATCTGTACTTGCAGCAACCACACATAGCAGGATATTGCTGTGTGGCCAGTGTGAGGAGGGAGTAGTTGCTGCGTGGCCAGTGTGAGAGGGAGGTAGGTTGCTGCGTGGCCAGTGCTGAAGGGAGGTAGTGCTGTGTGGCCCAGTGGTGAAGGAGGAGTAGTTGCTGCTGGCCAGTGGTAGGAGGGAGGTAGTTGCTGCGTGGCCAGTGTGATGGAGGGAGGTAGTTGCTGCGTGGCCATGTGTGAGGAGGGAGGTAGGTTGCTGTGTGGCCAGTGGTGAGGAGGGAGTAGTTTCTGCGTGGCCAGTGGTGAGGAGGGAGGTAGTTGCGCTGCGTTGGCCAGTGGTGAGGAGGGAGGTAGTTGCTGCGTGGCCAGTGCGTGAGGAGGGAGGTAGTTGCTGCGTGGCCAGTGGTGAGGAGGGAGGTAGTTGCTGCGTGGCAGTGGGTCAGGAGTGAGGAGGTAGTTTCTGCGTGGCCAGTGGTGAGGAGGGAGGTAGTTGCTGCGTGGCCAGTGGTGAGGAGGGAGGTAGTTTCTGCGTGGCCAGTGGTGAGGAGGGAGGTAGTTTCTGTGTGGCCAGTGGGTGAGGAGGGAGGTAGTTGCTGCGTGGCAGTGGTGAGGAGGGAGGTAGTTGCTGCCGTGGCCAAGTGGTGAGGAGGGAGGTAGTTGCTGCGTGGCCAGTGGTGAGGAGGGAGGTAGTTGCTGCGTGGCCAGTGTGAGGAGGGAGGTAGTTGCTGCGTGGCCAGTGGTGAGGAGGAGGTAGTTGCTGCGTGGCAGTGGTGAGGAGGGAGGTAGTTGGCTGCAGCGAGGTATCTGCGTGGCCAGTGGTGAGGAGAGAGGTAGTTGCTGCGTGGCCAGTGGTGAGGAGGGAGGTAGTTGCTGCGTGGCCAGTGGTGAGGAGGGAGTAGTTTGCTGTGTGGCCAGTGGTGAGGAGGGAGGTAGTTGCTGTGTGGCCAGTGGTAGGAGGGAGGTAGTTGCTGTGTAGGCCAAGTGGGTGCAGGAGGGAGTAGTTGCTGCGTGGCCAGTGGTGGAGGAGGGAGGTAGTCTGCTGCAGTGGCCAGGTGTGTAGGAGGAGTAGTTGCGTGTGGCCAGTGGTGAGGGAGGGAGGTAGTTCTCTGTGGCGTGGTGAGGGGGTCAGTCTTGCTGGTGCCAGGGAGGGAGAGTAGTTGCTGTGTGCCAGTGGTGGGAGCAGGGAGGTAGGCGTGTTGGGTGAGAGGAGTACGTGGAGAGAGGACTACAATCTGTCACAGCTCCGCTGCTGTCTTTCCAATTGGCCTTCCTGCAGCCCTATAGCATCTCTCAGCACCTCAGGAACGACGGCACAGCACCATGTGAGATTCTGTTAGTCCTCCCCTTCCATCCTCCTTTCCACTCCACAACCTGTTCTGTTATCCTTACCTTCCATCAACTCCTTTTCCACTCCAAAACCTGATTCTGTTAGTCCTTCCCTTCCATCCTCCTTTCCCACACTCCAAACTTGTTCTGTTAGTACCTTCCCTTCCATCCTCCTTCCACTCCAAACCTGTTCTGTTAGTCCGTTAACCTTCCATCCTCCTTTCCACTCCAAACCTGTTCTATTAGTCCTCCCTTCCATCTCCTTTCCACTCCAAACCTGTTCTGTTAGTCCTTACCTTCCATCCTCCTTTCCACTCCAAACCTGTTCTGTTAGATCCTTACCTTCCATCCTCCTTCCACTCCAAACCTGTTCTTATTAGTCCTCCCCTTCCATCCTCCTTATCCACTCCAAACCTGTTCTATTAGTCCTCCCCTTCCATCCTCCTTTCCACTCCAAACCTGTTCTGTTAAGTCCTTACCTTCCATCCTCCTTTCCACTCCAAACCTGTTCTGTTAGTCCTTACCTTCCATCCTCCTTCCACTCCAACCTGTTCTGTTAGTCCTTACCTTCCATCCTCCTTTCCACTCCAAACCTTCTATTAGTCCTTCCCACCCCCCTCCATCCTCCTTTCACTCCAACCTGTTCTGTTAGTCCTTACCTTCCATCCTCCTTCCACTCCCAAACCTTTCTGTTATCCTCCCCTTCCATCCTCCTTTCCACTCCAAACCTGTTCTGTTAGTCCTTCCTTCCATCCTCCTTTCCACTCCAAACCTGTTCTGTATAGTCCTCCCCTTCCATCCTCCATTCCACTCCAAACCTGTTCTGTTAGTCCTTACCTTCCATCCTCCTTTCCACTTCCAAACCTGTCTCTGTTAGTCCTTACCTTCCCATCCTCCTTTTCCAATCCAAACCTGTTCTATAGTGCCTTACACTTCCATCCTCCTTTCCACTCCAAACCTGTTCTATTAGTCTCTCCCCTCATCCTTCTTTCCACTCCAAACCTGTTCTTGTATATCCTCCCCTTCCATCCTCCTTTCCATCTCTAACCTGTTCTGTTAGTCACTTTCGTTACCTTCCATCCTCCTTTCCATCCAAACCTTTCTGTTAGTCCTCCTTCCATCCTCCTTTCCACTCCAAACCTGTTCTGTTAGTCCTACCTTCCATCCTCCTTTCCACTCCAAACCTGTTTCGTTAGTCCTCACCTTCCATCCTCCTTTCCACTCCAAACCTTTCTGTTAGTCCTACCTTCCATCCTCCTTTCCACTCCAAACCTTTTCTGTTAGTCCTTACCTTCCATCCTCCTTTCCACTCCAAACCTGTTCTGTTAGTCCTTACCTTCCATCCTCCTTTTCCACTCCAAACCTGTTCTGTTAGTCCTTACCTTCCTCCTCCTTTCCACTCCAAAACTCTTGTCTGTTAGTCCTTACCTATCACATCCTACAGCTTTCCGCTCCAAACCTGTTTTTGTTAGTCCTTCCTTCCATCCTCCTTTCCAACTTCCAAACACTGTTCTTGAGTCCTCCCCTTCCATCCTCCCCTTCCACATCACATAACCTTGTCTGTTAGTCCTACCTTCCATCTTCTTTCCACTCCAAACCGTTCGTTTAGTCCTTCCCTTCCATCTCCTTTCCACTCCAAACCTGTTCTGTTAGTCCTCCTTAACCTGTCCCATCTTCCTTTCCACCCAAACCTGTTCTGTTAGCCTCCCCCTTCCATCCTCCCTTTCCACTCCAAACCTGTTCTGTTAGTCCTTACCTTCCATCCTTCTTTCCACTCCAAACCTGTTCTGTTAGTCCTTTCCTTTCCATCCTCACTTTCCAACTCCAAACCTGTTCTGGTAGTCCTTACCTTCATCCTCCTTTCCACTCTCAAACCTGTTCTGTTAGTCCTCCTCCCACCCTTACCCTTTTCCACTCCAAACCTGTTCTGTTAGTCCTTACCCTTCCATCCTCCTTTCCACTCTCAAACCTTTCTGTTAGTCCTTCCCTTCCATCCTCCTTTCCTCCAAACCTGTTCTGTGAGTCCTTACCTTCCATCCTCCTTTCCACTCCAAACCTGTTCTGTTAGTCCTCCCCTTCATCCTCCTTTCCACTCCAAACCTGTTCTGTTAGTCCTTACCTTCCATCCTCCTTTCCACTCCAAACCTGTTCTGTTATTCCTTACCTTCCATCCTCCTTTCCACTCCAAACCTGTTCTGTTAGTCCTCCCCTTCCATCCTCCTTTCCACTCCAAACCTGTGCTCTTCTCAACTCTCCTCTCGCCCACCCTCACCGCACTCATAACATTTTTTCTAATGTTCTTAAAAGATATTCAGTGGACAAATGATTTAGGAGGTCTTCTCCTAACAGTCTGAATGGTAGGTAGTGAGGGTGGTCATGTTTGAACAGCTCTCTACTCAGTGAGTCCAACCGGCGCCCGGCTCCTTGGCTTGTCTCTTTGAGGCTGTGTCCCAAATGGCACCCTATTCCCTACATAGTGCACTACTTTTGACCAGACTACTATGGGTCCTGATAAAAAAAACAGTGCACTATATAGGGAATAGGGGGCATTTGGGCCACAACCTGGTGCTCTGAAGCTTTGTGGGGGACAACAATGTCATTATCCATTAAATGTGGRATAGAGTCTATCAATGTCAGGAGTCTGAGATCAGATGGAGAGGGATGAGGAGGCTGCGCTGGCCTACAGATAACCCCACTGTCTGAGATTGATAGCAGGGCTGGTCTGGACGGCTTATCACTGTGGACTTGCTCTTTGATGACTATCTTATGAGAACAAATCATCACATCAAGGGTAACAAGAGATGGGCAGTTGGTAGTTAATAAAGACAGACTGTGGACGGGGAGGGAGGAGCACAGCACCACTACAACAGTAGGATCTCTTATTCTACTTTYTGTTTCCTCATCWGTCCTGAACAATTTACAGTTACATCTTACATCTTTTTGGACCTTTYTTTTTSTTTGATTTTAAGTGTGGATTTTTCAAGACTTATACCACCTGTATAGTAAATAGATTTTTGACTTGTCCCAGAACATAGCTGCTATGGAATGGTACAGAGTAGAGAGTCTATTGTCAGATCAAGGTAACATGGTACAGAGTAGAGAGTCTATTGTCAGATCAAGGTAACATGGTACAG
>NW_019946140.1:0-1611 GCF_002910315.2 Salvelinus sp. IW2-2015
ATCTGCTCAAATGACAATAAAATCTTATCAGCAAATAAGTCATTTAGTCTGCGTATGCCCTTATTAAGCCAAAAGTTAAAGCCAGCATCCAGCAATCCTGGACCAAAATCTGGGTTGTTAAGAATTGGGGTAAGAGGAGAGGTTAGTTTGGACCTTCCCAGGAAGCGCTGAACTGACCTTCATACTTTGAGTGTGTTAAGTGTAATAGGATTATTGCAGTGATCTTCTACAGACTTGAAACTTCTGAAAAATAAAAGATCCTGTAAGAGGTATTTTGAAAGAGAAGTCTCAATGTCTAACCAAATAGAGGAGTCGTCGTTTGTGATCCAATCAGAAATATAACATAGGTGGGCACACCACTGATATAACCTGATATTGGGCACTTGGCAGCTGCAATATTGCCATCTTAAGTCTTGGCTTGCGTTTACTCCATATAAAGGAACTTAGCCATCCATTTACATCCTTTATTACATTATTGGAGAATAATACTGGGATCATTTGGATTGGGTAAAGTAGTCTAGGTAAAATGTTCATTTTCAAGAGGGATATTCTACCCAACCAAGAAATCGGGAGAGCGTTCCAGCGCTCCAGATCCTGTCTTATTGTATCAAACAAGGGAACAAAATTGGCTTTGTACATTTGCTGGAATTTAGGAGTTACGAATATACCCAGATACGTAAAACCTGAGGGAGACCATTTAAAAGGGAAGGGGGGAGAAGTATTAGGTACAGAGTGAAGGTTACCAAGTGGCATAGCCTCTGATTTAGTTAAGTTAATCTTGTAGCCTGGGAATTCGCTGAATAATTCAATAATATTGATAAGAGATGTAGTTGAAGTCTCGGGACTAGAGATGAATATCAGGACATCATCAGCATACAAGCTTATTTTATGGTGAACATCACCAATGAGCAGCCCCTGTATAGCAGGCGTTACCCTGATGGCCTCGGCCAGTGGTTCCATAACGAGTGCAAATAGGAGAGGGGACAAAGGACACCCCTGTCTGGTACCTCTGTACATAGAGAACCTATTTGACCGTAGCCCATTAGTAAGGACAGCAGCCTGAGGATCATCATATAAAACTTTCACCCATTTTATAAAGTTGTCCCCTAGACCAAATGTATTTAGGGCAAAGAATAGGTAAGACCACTCCACACGATCAAATACTTTCTCAGCATCTAGGGAGAGCACAAGACCATCCCTAGCACTTTGTTGGTAGGCTTGAATTACATTAAGAAGCCGCCTGACATTGTTGCACAACTTACGGCCCTTAATGAAGCCAGTTTGGTCTCCTTTCACAATTAGTGGCAGTGAGTCCTCTAATCTTGTGGCTAGAATTTTAGAAAGCAATTTTCTATCCACATTCAGAAGGGAAATTGGTCTGTAAGAGGAACAAGACTCTGGACATTTTCCCTTTTTGAGAATAAGTGATATGTTGGCTTCTCTCAGCGTTTGAGGGAGCTGGTCATTTGAAAATGAGTGGTTAAACATATCACGCAATGGCTCAAGGATCAGGCCATGGAACTCTTTATAGAACTCACTACAAAACCCGTCTGGTCCTGGGGCCTTACCATTTTGCAGATTCTTAATTGCGAACATTATCTCTTCCTCGGT
>NW_019946140.1:6542-16293 GCF_002910315.2 Salvelinus sp. IW2-2015
TGTATCTACAAATAGTTCCAATACTCTTACTCAGCAAACTGGATGCAGTTTTCACTGCCATTCGTGTTGTACTAAAGCACCATTGATCGACCCCACCACTGCGACCTGTATGCCCTAGGTCGGTGGCCCTCGCTACATGTTTCGTCGTCAGACCACTGGCTCCAGGTCTCATCTACAAGGCTATGCTAGGTAAAGTGCCGCCTTATCTCAGTTTGCACTGGTCACGATGCTACACCCACCGCAACACGCGCTCCAGCAGGTGTATGCCTCACTGATCATCCCTTTAAAGCCCCAAAACTCATTGACGCCCTTTCTCTTCCGTTCTTTGCTGCCTGCGAACTGGATACGAATTGCCAAAAATCTCTGAAGTTGGAAGACTTTTATCTCCTCGCTCAACAACTGTTAAAAAATTGGCTATCCGAGGCAGCTAACCGATCCGCTCAGCTGTTACATAGTCCATTCTGTTAAATACCCACCCAATTTACCTACCTCTCACCCCCCATACCTGCTTTTATTTATTTACTTTTCTGCTCTTTGCCACCAGTATCTCTGTCTTGCACGATGATCATCTGATGATTTATCACTCCAGTGTTAATCTGCTAAATCTGTAATTATTCGATTTATTGCCTACCTCATGCCTTTTGCACCACATTTATATAGATGTCTCTTTTTTTCTACCATGTTGATTGGCTTTTTGAATTGTATTTACTCCATGTGTAACTCTGTGTTGTCTGTTCAACACTGCTATGCTTTTATCTTTTGGCCAGTCGCAGTTGCAATGCAGAACTTGTTCTTCAACTAGCCTACCGTGGTATTAAAATAAAGTGAAACAAAATAAAAATAATTTTTTTCACAGCAATTGCTTACACTCTACTTTCTGGAATGTAAATGATGAGAAAAACCTTGACCAAACCCCCTTGTTTGTTTATGTCAGGATGCGCCTTATCATCCAATGAGTTTCTTGCAAACAGGCATTATCAATATTTTTATACAGTAACCTTTCTTCCTTTTAATGTGCGGTTTGGCTGCCCTCTAATGTTTCATGTACATACACGCCAGTCTGTACTCTGCCATGCCACTTGGAAACCATTCAATATCCAGACTGAATCTCTACTGTAAAAGTGGGGTGGTAGCCTTTTTCATGTGTTGAACTCTCTTCTATCTCACCGGCATAAACAAACGATATTGAACCGCTTGAACTCGAACTATATAAACCCCCAAAAATTAACATGTAAAGATGCCAAAAGAGGGGTTTCCCACTAGCTATACATGCAGGGGATTCAACTTTCCATATGTAGACGTCTTAAGTCGCAATTGCCACTCATTAGCCTCATGCCTTTATATATTATGGAAATGAAAATCAGTATGACATGTAAGATGAGGCTCTTCCACTTAAAACCAAGCCTGGGCAACCAATATAGATTCACCCATATCCTCAGCCTGGAGCATATAGCGCAGTTACTTTAGCAATGAAAAATTATAAATACGAATATTACTGAACCGGAACACGTGAGAACTCACCACTGTTTCATGGATCAGATTCAAATAAAATAAAAAAAGTATTTCCCAAGGTGCTGCGGCAGGTTGGACAAACTTAAAAGTTATTTACCCGAGAGGTCAATTGAAAACGCAAGCAGTCTCTTTCAAGGTGTGTTGTAGGTTTCTTATGCGTCCGTTGCATAACTTTCCCAATGTGGCGTGGTAAGCAGTGGCGTAGTCCATATTCCATTCTCTTTGAGTCGAGCCTTCGCTCTATCAAACCCTTACGTCTATTCGTAATCAACGCGTGTGGAATAAATCATTGAAGAATTGAGACCCTTTGGACTTATTACGTTGACAACCGTCAGAGCCGATGTTCTAGCCGCATCCGATTAAACGCGCTGTTGTCGGTGAAGTTTGTGAACTTTATACACTGGCCGGTGGCACTGGTTGGACCGTGGTATCGGGTGTTGAGAGCGATTGGCTCTGTTCAGTCTTCCACACGACCAGGCCTTAGTTGTCCATTTTGTAGGTTTAGTCAGGGGATCCATTCCTCAAGAGGATTTAACTGACGTGTCCCTTCAGATATTTTCCGGGAGTCCCACCAACACGAAATTGCATCTGCTTCCTTCGTTATCCCAAGTCGTCAATGTGCTCGCCATTCGGCGCACTGTTTCTCAGAGTGTTTTTATCTGTTAGTGTCCATAGATGTAGTTGAAGCTTCCACTGTGTAGCCAATTCTTCTTTCGCGCTTCATCGACCACGTTTGACCACCCTTTATTTTCAGCTGAATCGTCCTGATTGCTTTCCAATAACCGTTCTTATCGGTAACATGCGATCATCTTAGTAATGTTGGTCCCGTCAATCTTTTGAATCACCAGGTCAGTTGGGCCCTGGATCCCAATGGCGGTGTTAGCTTCTGCTAAGTAAGCTAGCTCCTCTGGCACATCTACAAGGGATGGTGTTTTGGTCAGTCTTAGTAGTTCTGTTGGCATTGTTGTGCGGAGATGTTTGAGAAAATAGCTCAAGAATCCAATTGTATGAGGATAATCTTACTTTAGAGCCCAATTCTATCCACTTTTTCAAGCCTAGGAGATAATTGAAAAAATAAAATTTACGAATGCCACTGGAGCTCGCTGAAACACAGTGTTCTCTCTACGGCGCCATTTTGTTCCCCCAAGGATGGCTTGGTTAATGAAGGTTAAACATTAAATCAGGTTTATAAAAATGAGTGTACAAAACATTAGGAACATCTTCCGCAGAACAGCCTGAATTCGTTGGAGCATGGACTCTAGAAGGTGTCGAAAGCATTCCACAGAGATGCTGGCCCATGTTGAATCCAATGCTTTCCACAGTTGTGTCAAGTTGGCTGGATGTCCTTTGGGTGGTGGACCATTCTTGATACACACGGGAAACTGTTGAGTGTGAAAAACCCAGCGGCATTGCAGTTCTTGACACAAACCGATGCGCTTGGCACCTTCACCATACCCCGTTCAAAGGCACTTAAATCTTTTGTCTTGCCCATTCAACCTCTGAATGGAACGCATACACAATCCATGTCGCAAGACCCACTGGTTGACGCTTATTTATAAAACCCTCTTAAGCCTCACTCCGCCCTATCTGAGATATCTCCTGCAGCCCTCATCCTCCACATACAACACCCGTTCTGCCAGTCACATTCTGTTAAAGATCCCCAAAGCACACACATCCCTGGGTCGCTCATCTTTTCAGTTCGTTGCAGCTAGCGACTGGAACGAGCTGCAACAAACACTCAAACTGGACAGTTTTATCTCAATCTCTTCATTCAAAGACTCAATCATGGACAGTCTTACTGACAGTGGCTGCCTTGCATGATGCATTGTTCTCTACCTTGCCCTTTGTGCTGTTGTCTGTGCCCAATAATGTAAGTACCATGTTTTGTGCTGCTACCATGCTGTGTTGTCATCTTAGGTCTCTCTTTATGTAGTGTTGTGTTCTCTCATCGTGATGTGTGTTGTCCTATATTTGATTTATTTTTAATCCCAGTCCCCATTCCCGCAGGAGGCCTTTTGGTAGGCCGTCATTGTAAATAAGAATTTGTTCTTAACTGACTTGCCTAGTTAAATAAAGTCTCAATTGTCTCAAGGCTTAAAAATCCGTTGTTAGCCTGTCTCCTCCCCTCCATCTACACTGATTGAAGTGGATTTAACAAGAGACATCAATAAGGAATCATAGCTTTCACCTGGATTCACCTGGTCAGTCTGTCAGTGAACGAGCAGGGGTTTTTAATGTTTGTATACCCAGTGTACATTTCATTGTATTAACTCCAACCCTCCCTCCTTTCTGTCTCAGACAAGGTCCAGGAGGAGATCAGCAGGGTTATAGGAAGTCGTCAGCCCTTGGTAGAGGACAGGAAGAACCTACCCTACACTGATGCAGTGATCCATGAGACCCAGAGACTGGCCAACATTGCACCCATGGCCATCCCTCATACCACCAGCCGAGATGTCACGTTCCAGGGATATTTCATCAAAAAGGTCAGATACCTGYATATCCAAATCTCTGTTTATTTTGTGACCAACTTCATATTGTCTTCTTTTTTTCTGAAGGGAGATTGCAGGTTCAAAAAACAATAAAAGAAATGCATATAAAGAGAAGCCCAATCCATTCCCCCCTTCAGTCCCTATCCACCCGCCCGCATCCTCCTTCCCCACCTGGAAACCATGCCTCCCACCCCGCCTGTATACATTGATGGTTGGGATTACAGGATGCCAAGGTCATATTTTTATATTGTAACAAGTGCGCTGGGAGTCGGGAAGCAAGTTCAGGGAGTTTAATCATTGTAATCAATAAACGAACATAATACAAAACAAGAACTAACAACGCACAGACATGAAACTAAACAGAAACAATAACACCGGAGAAGGAACCAAAGGGAGTAATATATGGAAGGTATCAGGCAGGTGATGGGTCCAGGTGAGTCTGAGGTGCTGGTGCACGTAATGATGGTGACAGGTTGTGTGTTGTAATAATGAGCAGCCGGTGACCAGGCCGGGAGGGAGTATATAAATCCATCATGGATGGTTTGGTAGTTGGGGTTTCCCAAGGGACTCCGTAGACCAGATAGCTGACTTTAGTTGTAAATATAGAAAAAAGGAGTTCCCTGTATATGTATCTTTCAAATCTTGGAATGTTCTCAAACCAACTTCCATGATATCGGTAAGGATTCCACATTTGGGGATGCAAAAAGACGGCATCCAGATCACAACACATTATTGTGAATTTGGAGTGTGGGCATGCTGTAAGTATATTTCTGCCTGCAGTTGTAATCCACTCCTTTTGAGTGTGCACATTTATTAAACCAAGTTCATCACTTTTACTCTGAAAATAAGGGTCTATGCTTCACCCTTACTGCAGGGGACGTCTGTGATTCCTCTACTGACGTCGGTCCTACAGGACGATAGCGAATGGGAGAGCCCCACACCTTTACCCCCTCCCACTTTCTGGATTGAGCACGGAACATTTTGTCAAGAGGGAGCTTCATTGGCCTTCTCTGCAGGTATATTAACTTCATTATAGTAACACAATCATTTCATTGCAAGAAGTAGATCAATTCTGGTAGCCTTTTGGACAGACTTCATACTATTTTTCTGTATCTTTGGTCTCTCTCAGCAGGCGTAGGGTGTGTCTGGGGGAGGGTCTGGCCAGGATGGAGCTCTTCCTTTCTTCACCTCCTCCTGCAGCGCTTTCAGTTTCTCTCCTCCTCCTGGAGTACACAGTAGGATGATCTGGACCTCACACCGTCCGTGGGGTTCATCCTCCACCACCTTCACCTCACCAGCTTGCTGTGCTGTGAGCCGGGTCTGAGATTTGAACATGAAAATATTGGTGGGGCAAACTCAATCAAAAAAGCTGATATGCATCAAAACCACTACACATTAAATGTAATTATAATAAATAATCCCAGAAATGAGTTTGCGCGACACACACAAACATGATTATATTTAGTTTGATCGGTTCATAGGCTACTTCCAATATCCTTTTAGATTTAATTGCACTGAAGACCACAGTAGTCAAACATACTTTATAGAGTAAAGTTAATTTTAATTCAAAATGTCATGTTCCAGTTAAGAATAAAGTTTATAAACCTTCTGCTTTGCTTCAACCGTTGCATTGTTCAAAGTTCCTTGGGAAATTAAAACAGTCTATCAGGGTAAATCCATTTAAATTCCATCACTTTTTGACAGCACCCCATTTGATTTGAATGAAACCTTCCATACATATACTCACCAGCCAGTTTATTAGGTACACCCTGTTCACGAAAATGGATCGCACTTATACAGTGAGTCACGTCAATTGCTATATAAAGCTGGCAGACAGGCAATGAGACATTCATTTACTGTTCGAACATTAGAATGGGCAAAACGTGTGACCTAAGTGACTTTGAAGGTGGTATGATCGTCGGAGCAAGGCACGCCGGATCCAGTATCTCCTTGTATCTCCTCACGCACGACAGTGTCTAGGTTTTTACAGAGAATGGCGCGACAAAAAACATCCAGTCAGCCACAATCCTGTGGGTGAAAACAACTCATTGAGGATGGAGGTTGAAGGAGAATGGCAAGACTCGTGCAAGCTAACAGGCGGACAGCAAACAGACAAGTAATACAGTTGTGTGTAGAACGACATCTCGGAACGCACACCTTGTTGATCCTTGTCACAGATGGGCTATTGCAGCAGACGACCACACKGGGTTCCKCTCCTATCAGCTAAAACAAGAGGAAGCTCCATTGGGAACGCAATAACCAACACTGGACAATTGAGGAGTGGAAAAACATTGTCTGGTCTGACGAATCCCGGTTACTGTTGCATCATGCTGACAGCATAGTCAGGATTTTGTCAAGCATGTGCTGGTGTGCAACGGTACAGTGGCCTGTGGCTGTTTGTAATGTGTGGAATGCTTTCCGGCACATGTTTTAATCCCTTGATACCAATGAGCAATGTTTGAACACCACAGAGTATGCTGAACATTGTGCTGACAACCCAATAGAGCATCTTTGTGAAGAGATTGGAACGGCTGGCTTCCGGGTGGGCCAGTGTCTAGGGCACTGTCATGTTCCACTGCTAGCTATGCCACCCAAGAGTCTCTTCGTTTCGCCCCAGGCTCTGGTCCGCAGTCGGCCGCGACTGTAGGTCCGTGGGCGACGCACAATTAGCCGTAGCGTTGCCGCTCTAGCCGGGTTAGGCGGGTTTGGCCAGAGGATAGGATATCCTTGTCTTCATCGCGCCTCATGCGGACTCCTTTGTGGGACCGCGGCGAGTGCGCAGCCTAACCAAGGGGCCAGGTGCACGTGTTTCTCTGACACATTGTGCGCTGCTTCCGGGTTGGAGGAGCGCTGTTGTAAGAAGCAGTGCGGCTTGTTGGGTTCTGCTTCGTAGGACGCATGCGCTTTCGACCTTCGTCTCTCCCGAGCCCGTACGGAAGTTGTAAGCATGAGACAAGATAAGTAATACTAGCTGATTGATACCACGAAAATCTGGGGAAGAAAAGGGATAAAATGTATAAAACAAAAAGAGATGAACGGGGCTGTTCACAGCATGAATCTCCCGCCATCCAATCTGCAAGCAACTTTGTGATGCCATCGCGTCAGCATGACCGAGCATCCCTGTGGAACGTTTTCTCCACCTTGTAGATCGCGTTCTGCGGCAGTGGGGTCCGACCCGGTTCTAGATGGTTGTACCTATGTAAAAAGTCTCAGAAAGTATTTTTGGAGATGAATGCCAAAACATTCAAGAGATAAAGGGCTCAATGTTTACTTCATTTGTATACTCCGCCAATACCAGACACATGATGTCTTCATCACTGGAAAATATAAAAAGTTGAGATAACGTTTTAAGCTTACAAACAGGGTTGTCAAACAATTTTAGAATTGATTGAAAAACATTAAAACAAATAAATACAAATGGTACTTTTTTTTAAACTCTTTTTCATATTTGCATATGTTGTAGCTTAGACCTTATTTTACATTATATGAGGTTTTTGTGTGGTGCCTGCCATCGGTTGAAACAACATGCTCTTGAATACAGGGTGGATGTCTTGTTTTGGCTAATAAATGTACTAAAATGGGAATCAAATTGAAATTTCAACTTTCAAATGGTACCACAAAGATGGTTGGATTAGAYAATGTTGACTTGAATAGGAATATCTGTTTACATTTTTACTGTCAATCTTTAATAGAAAATCTATTGAAGTCATAGAAATATAGATAATGGAATAGACATGACCATTTAAGTCGACATTCAACGGTGGCTGGACTGTTCACCATCTTTGTGGTAGTAATTATAAGTTTATATTTCCATTTAAATTTAAATTTCAATGGTGTACCAGCTAAAATTGCAGTGGTCTGAAGGATAGGTTCATTCTAAACATTATATTTCTATGATTGAAATGACATCCACCCTGTATTCAAGAGGATGTTGGTGGGCACCACATAAAAACCTAGGGTCTAAGATACAACATATGAAAATATATATTAAAAAAAGTGAGTTTAAGTGTTTTTAGATAATTGATCTTAAAGGTTAAAACGGCCTAATTTAATCGTTTTTTCAAGAAATTATTTTTAAAAATTGACCACCCTGTTTGTAAGCTTTTAAATGAAATCAATCAAACTCAACTGTATCTTTTCCAGTGATGAAGACATGGATGTCTCATGGTATGGTGAGGTATCTTCTGAATGTTTTGGCATTCACGTCCAAAAAAGTAATTTTCTGACCAATTCTTCCATGGGCAAACATGTATGGAAAGTTTGTTTAAATCAGAAGGGATGCTGTCAAAAAGTGATTGGATTCACCCATCAAGCATTAAAAACAAGACACAGAGCTAGTTAAAACGGCTGTTAGCCACTGCTTCCATCCAAACCATTGGTTGAGTATTCTTTCCAGCTTTCTTTCTTTTAACAGAGGTCTTATTTGAATGTTCATCTGCTGATGAGCACAGACATTTTATTGCTACATTTCCTTCATAACGCAAAGTTTGAAAATCATTTGTGAGGAGATAGTTGATGTGATTCATGACATTTCAGCTAGCTAGAAGACAAACAACTATGAAGTTGACACATTAGTACAATCAAAGCTACCGGAGATAAGACGTTGATTAATCTGTGGCAAATGACATTGAGTGTTCTTGGGCTAGGCATACTAACGTATCTCTATGGCAGCACCCAAGGGGAGAAAGGTCTATCTGCGGATCACACACTGGGCGTGTGTTGGGATTTTCGCGCAGGGACAATTTACTACACACACCAAGTAGAGCCACCTGAGGGTTTTAAGGAATACCCAAAAGGTTGTGTGTTCGAATTGCATCTGGGACAAACAACATTTAGCTAATTAGCAACTTTAGCTAACCACAAGTCTTTTGCAACTATTTAGTATGTTAGCTAATCGTTCCCCTAACCACTATCCTTATCTTAACCATGGTAGGAGAATTATCCAAACCTCTACGCCAGTTCTACGATGTTCATAATCCTAACCGCTATGCTAATGATCCTAAACGCTACTTTAGCTGCTAAAGTTAACCGCAAATGCTAAAGATGCAACAAGCAACCTGGCCTCTGATCAATACACAGTTGTCAATGAGTGGGCAAGTCGTGTAATGAGATACCAATGTACTTTTTGTGTGGGACGTTGCTTGTAGTTACTGTAGTCCGCAGATAGACATTATTGCTACAGGGGGCTGAAGCTGCCTGACAATACCAGTATGCCCTGCTGTTGTGTGCTGTCCCTATGTATTCACTTACCCATCCGAAAGATTGAGCCGAAACTTTGAGCACACAGCAATTACGTGCAACCAGAGGAGATCAAGGAGAGGTGTCCCTTGGCTAGTCCCTCCGCAACAGAGCACTGAGTGAGGCTGAATGAGATGCATTAGTATAAATATACACACCTACTCATTTTTCTTTCTTTTTTACTATTTTATACATTTTAGAATAATAGTGAAGACAATTATGAAATCATGTAGTAACCAAAAAAGGGTTAAACAAATCAGGTGAGGTAGTCACCTGGAATGCATTTCAATTAACAGGTGTGCCTTGTTAAAGGTTAATTTGTGGAATTTCTTTCCTTCATAATGCGTTTGAGACAATCAGTTGTGTTGTGACAAGGTAGGGGTGGTATACAGAAGATAAGCCCATAGTATGGCAAGAACTGCTCAAATAAGCAAATAGAAATGACAGTCCATCATGATTTAAGACATGAAGGTCAGTCAATCCGGAAAATTTCTACCTTTGAAAGTTTCTTC
>NW_019946140.1:16534-31764 GCF_002910315.2 Salvelinus sp. IW2-2015
CTTTATAAAGCTTCTGCTTGCTTCAACCTTGCATCCTTGTTTAATAGTCTCACTAGAAAATTCAAAAACAGTCTATTCAGGTTAAATCCATTTTAAATTCCATCACTTTTTGACCACACCCCATACTTTATTGAATGAAACCTTCCATCACATTATACCATCCAGCCACGCACTTATACAGTGAGTCACTCAATTGATATAAAGCTGCAGACAGCATGAGACATAATTTTACTGTTCAACATCAGACATTGCACTAACGTTCACCTATCTTTGAAGTGGTATATGATGCTCGGAGAACTGCACCTGTATCCCAGTCTAATCTCTTCAGCACACCATGTCTAGGTGTTACAGCAGCAATACCTGACAAAAACCATCCAGTTCAGCCGCAATCCTGTGGTGAAAACAAACTCATAGGAGGGAGCGCTTGAAGGGATGCAACCGTGCAAGCTAACAGCGGACCAGCAAACAACAATATTATAGTTGTGAGGAACAATCTCGCGAGCACACCTTTTACCTATGTCATCAGATGGCTATATGCAGCAGCTACGCACCGGTTCCCCTCCTCTATCAGCTAAAACAAGAGGAAGCCGCCATGGAACGCAAATACCAACACGACAATTGAGACTGGAAAAACATGTCTGTCTGAGAATCCCGGTACTTGTTGCCATCATGCTTGACAAGCCATATTCACGGAGTTGCAAGGCTTGTGCCATGGGTTCAACGTACCCTGTGCGGGGTTAATGTGTGGGAATGTTTCCTGAGCACTATGTTAGTCCCTTGATACCAATTTGAAACAACAAGACTATCTTGAACACTTGTTGCTGCACCAAACCCAATAGGGCAATCTTGTATATGATGAACGGCTGTTCACAGCCATGCAATCTCCCGCCATCCAATCGCAGCACTTGTTATGCCATCTGCTCAGCATGGGGACCGACTCCCGTTGGAACGTTTTCTCCACCTTGTAGAATCGCTGTTCTGGCCGGCCAGTGGGTCCGCCCCGTACTAAGTCTTTGTACTATGGTAAATAAGTTGCTCAGAAAGTATTTTTGGAGTGCAATGCCCAAACATATCAGAAAGATAAAGTGCTACAAAGTTTTACTTATTTTGTATAACTCGCCATACCAGCCACTATCCATGTTTTCCATCACTGGAAAATATAAAAAGTTGAATATACGTTTTAAGCTTACAAACAGGGTTGTCAAACAATTTAAATTATTGAAAAACATTAAACAAATAAATACAATGGTACTTTTTTTTAAACTCTTTTTCACTATTTGCATATGTTGTAGCTTACCTTATTTTTACATTATATGAGTTTTTTGTGTGGTGCCTGCCATCGGTTGAAACAACATGCTCTTGAATACAGGGTGGATGTCTTTGTTTTGGCTATAGTAAAGTACTAAATGGGAATCAAATTGAAAATTTCAACTTTCAAATGGTAACCACAAAAGATGGTTGGATATGAAATGTTGACTTGAATAGGAATAATCCGAAGGGCCCTCGATTTGTCAGGAAAATACCCACCTCACTTCAACAAAACAACTAAGAACTTGTGACTCCGGAACCAGCATAGCATGCACCCCTATCACCATCACGGACCAGTAGATGGAGAAGTGGAAGTTTAAGCTCCTTCGGTCTGTACACATCCGAACAAACTGAATTGATCCACCCACACAACAACGCTTGTGAAGCAAGGCGCAAGCAGCGCCTCTTACAACCTCAGGACAGCATTGAAGAAATTTACGGTTGCTCCCAAAACACTCACAAAAACTCTACCAGCATGCACAATCGAAGCATCCTGTCGGGCTGCTATTCACCGCTTGTCACGGCAACTACCTCGCCCACAACACGTTTAAGGTCTCCAGGGGTGTACCGGTACAATGCGCATCACCGGGCAAACTTACCTGCCTCCAGGACACCTACACACTCGATGTCACGGCAACCATACATATCATCAAGACAACAACCACCAACACTGCCTTTCACCCCTATCATCAGGCAAGGCGACGTCAACAGGATGCATCAAAGCACAGGACCGAGACGACTGATAAAACAGCTTCTATCTCAAGCCATCAGATGTTAAACCACCACTAACATTAGTGGCCGTGCCAACATACTGACTCACACTCCAGCCACTTTTAATAATGGAATGATGGGAATTATGTAAAAATTGTACACTAGTCACTTTAAAAAATTGCCCTATTTAATATAATTTACATAACCCTTACTTACTTATACTCCTATGGTATATGATTTAACTGTAACTTATATCATCTACTGCATCTTGCCTCTTTAGTAATACAATACATGCTTCACTGCCATTAACTAATGCCACTTTACTGTTACCATACCTACATTACATCATTCTCATTCTGGTATCAACCGTTTATCTATACCATCTACTGCATCTTTGGCCTATTTGCCTTCCTTGTACCATCACTCTTCATAATCTTTTATTACCTAATCTTCTTCCTTACACTTGTGCGTATAATGTAGATATTGTCGAATTTTAAGATACTGTGGATTATTCTCATCGTCTCAACTAGAAGCACGAAGCATTTCCTACCACTTCGCATTAACATCTGCTAATCATGTTATTGAACAAATAAAATTGATTTTGATGCAATAATCGTATACATTTTTTACTTTCAATCTTTAATAGAAAATCTATTGAAGTCATAGAAATATAGATAATGGAATAAGACATGACCATTTAAGTCGACATTCAACGGTGCTGGACTGTTCACCATCTTGTTTAGTAATAATATAAGTTTAATTCCATTTAATTTAAATTTCAATGTTTATGTGTACCAGCTAAATGCAGGGTCTAGGATAGTTCATTCTACACTAGATTGAAATGACATCCACCCTGTATTCAAGAATTTTGGGGCACCACACTAAAAACCTAGGGTCTAAGATGCAAATATATATTAAAAAGTGAGTTTAAGTGTTTTTAGATAATTGATTTAAAGGTTAAAACGGCCTAATTTAATAATGTTTTTCAAGAAATTATAAAAAAATTCACCCTGTTTGTAAGCTTTTAAATGATATCAAACTCAACTATTCTTCCATGATAAACAATGTCTCATTATAATTTTCTCAAGTTTTTGATCAAGACACCTAACCCAAACCTACCACCTTATCATCCTTCCCTGCCATCTTAATCTTCGAAAGCCAAGCTCAATAAATAAATCATACCACTCCGAATCCCACCTACCTTCTCCCTGTTGCAAACCGGTTTTCCAACCTGTCACGGTGCCCTCAGCCAGCTCAGTCTAAACATCATAACCGCCATCATAAAAGACATTCACTCACCCGTTCTTTCACACCCTTGACGCAATGCTTCGACCTCTGTCATCACCATATTCTTCTGGCAGGACCATAGACCTCCGGTTTGTCATACATGACTGCATTGCCTGTTCACCAACTACTTTGCAGACAGAGTTCAGTTTGTGTAAATCGGAGGGCATGTTGTCCGTGTCTCTGCAGTCTCATATCGGAGTGCCATCAGGCTTCAATTCTCGCCTGATCTTTTCTCAGTTACATCCAAATGATGTTTGTCTTGCTGACGGGCGATTCCCTTATCACCCTACGCAGACTACACTTCTTACTATTACTTCCGCCCTTCCTGACACGTTGCTAATCTAACTCCAAACGAGCTTCACATGCCAATAAACCACTCCTTCCTGGCGACTACCAACTGCTCCTTAAACGCTACGTAAAACCAAATGTGCTTTCACCGTATCGCTGCCTGCAACCGCGCACAGGCCCGAGCTAGCAATCACCCCATCCTGGACGTTCCGACCTCAGAATCATGTGGACAATCTATAAAGTACCTAGTGTTCTGCTAGACTGCAAACTTCTCCTTCCAGGACTCCATCATCAAACATCCAAATCCAACAATCAAATCAAGAATCCGCTCTCTCTTCATTCCGCAACAAAAACCTCCTTTCCACTCACACGCCGCCAAACTTACCCTAGTAAAACTGACTATCCTACGATCCTCGACTTCGCGATGTCATCTACGTCAATAATAATCTTCTCATATTACTTCTATGCTAACTATGCATTTATATCTTTTTAGTCTTTTTTTCTCTTTTTGTTTTTTTATTTTTTTCGTTTTGTTACTTAAAGCACCTTATAGACCCATCCACTGCACTTATGCCCTAGTCGGCTGGGCCCTCTTTGCTTACTATTTTCTCTTGTCAACTTCCACTTGGCTTCGGTCATCTCTAGGTATCTATCAAAGTGCGCTTATCTCTATGTTCTCTCTTTTTGTCATTTCTGTTGCACTTTTATCACCACCTGCAAGCACGCGCTCCTACAGTGTATCTCACTGCATCATCTCCTTAAACCACAAAACCTCTTGACCTTCCTTACATCTCTGCTGCCTGCGAACTGGAACGAATTGCAAATATCTTCTGAAGTGGAGATTTTATTCTCCCTCAACATACTTTAATAAATCTGCTTATCCGAGCCCAGCTAACATGCTTGCAGCTTTCTGTATTCATAGTTCCATCTGTAAACTATCCACCCATTTTAACCTTACCTACCTCACCCCCCATACTGCTTTTATTTACTATTACTTTTCTGCTCTTTTGCACCCGAGTCTCTCTCTGCATATGATCATCTATTGATTTATCCCCCAGTGTTCAATTTGCTAAATGTAATTATCTCGTACTTTTATTTGCTACCTCAATGCCTTTTGCAGCACATTGTTTATATTTGTATTCTCTTTTTTTTTCTTACCATGTTTATCTGAACTTGTTTATTGTTTACTCCATGTGTAACTTCTTTTTGCTGTCACAATGCTATGCTATCTTGCCTAAGGCGCAGTTGCGGAAATAAACTTGTTCTCAACTAGCCCCTACCTGGTTAAATAAAGTGAAATAATATAAAATTAAATAAAATTCACGTCCAAAAAAGTAAGATTTTCTGACCAATTCTTCCATGGGCAAACATGTATGGAAAGTTTTGTTTAAATCAAAAGGGATGCTGTCAAAAAGTGATTGGATTCAACCATCAAGCATTAAAAACAAGACACAGAGCTAGTTAAAACGGCTGTTAGCCACTGCTTCCATCCAAACCATTGGTTGAGTATTCTTTCCAGCTTTCTTTCTTTTAACAGAGGTCTTATTTGAATGTTCATCTGCTGATGAGCACAGACATTTTATCGCTACATTTCCTTCATAACGCAAAGTTTGAAAATCATTTGTGAGGAGATAGTTGATGTGATTCATGACATTTCACCTAGCTAGAAGACAAACAACTATGAAGTTGACACATTAGTCCAATCAAAGCTACCGGAGATAAGACATTGATTAATCTGTGGCAAATGACATTGAGTGTTCTTGGGCTAGGCATACTAACGTATCTCTATGGCAGCACCCAAGGGGAGAAAGGCCTATCTGCGGATCACACACTGGGCGTGTGTTGGGATTTTCATGCAGGGACAATTTACTACACACAACACACACCAAGTAGAGCCACCTGAGGGTTTAAAGGAATACCCAAAATGTTGTGTGTTCGAATCGCCTCTGGGACAAACATAACATTTTGCTAATTAGCAACTTTAGCTAACCACAAGTCTTTTGCAACTATTTAGTATGTTAGCTAATCCTTCGCCTAACCACTATCCTTATCTTAACCATGGTAGGAGAATTATGTTAATTATCCAAACCTCTACGCTAGTTCTACGATGTTCATAATCCTAACCGCTATGCTAATGATCCTAAACGCTACTTTAGCTGCTAAAGTTAACCGCAAATACTAAAGATGCAACAAGCAACCTGGCCTCTGATCAATACACAGTTGTCAATGAGTGGGCAAGTGAGATACCAATGTACCTTTTGTGTGGGACGTTGCTTGTAGTTACTGTAGTCCGCAGATAGACATTATTGCTACAGGGGGCTGAAGCTGCCTGACCATACCAGTATGCCCTGCTGTTGTGTGCTGTCCCTATGTATTCCCTTACCCATCCCAAAGATTGAGCCGAACCTTTGAGCACACAGCAATTACGTGCAACCAATTGCGCACAACCAGAGGAGATCAAGGAGAGGTGTCCCTTGGCTAGTCCCTCCGCAACAGAGCACTGAGTGAGGCTTAATGAGATGCATTAGTATAAATATATACAGTACCAGTTAAAAGTTTGGACACACCTACTCATTCCAGGGTTTTTCTTTATTTTTACTATTTTATACATTGTAGAATAATAGTGAAGACAATTATGAAATAAAATTTATGGAATCATGTAGTAACCAAAAAAGGGTTAAACAAATCAGGTGAGGTAGTCACCTGGAATGCATTTAAATTAACAGGTGTGCCTTGTTAAAGGTTAATTTGTGGAATTTCTTTCCTTCATAATGCGTTTGAGACAATCAGTTGTGTTGTGGCAAGGTAGGGGTGGTATACAGAAGATAGCCCATAGTATGGCAAGAACTGCTCAAATAAGCAAATAGAAATGACAGTCCATCATGATTTAAGACATGAAGGTCAGTCAATCCGGAAKATTTCTAAACCTTTGAAAGTTTCTTCAAGTGCAGTCGCAAAAACCATCAAGCGCTATGATGAAACTGGCTCTCATGAGGACCACCACAGGAAAGGAAGACCCAGAGTTACCTCTGCTGCAGAGGATAAGTATATCAATTGAAAGTTACCCAGCCTCAAAGAAATCAGCAATTAATTTGCACATCAGATTGCAGGCCAAATAAATTCTTCACAGAGTTAAAATTAACGGCCACATTCAAAATCAACTGTTCAGAGGAGACCACGTGAATCAGACCTATATGGTCGATTGCTGCAAAGAAGACCACTACTCTAAAGGACACCAATAAGAAGAAGAGAGACTTGCTTGGGCCAAGAAAACACGAGCAATGGACATATAGACCGGTGGACATCTGTCCTTTTGGTCTGATGAGTCCAAATTTTAGATTTTTGGTTATAAACCCGTTGTCTTTATAGACGCAGAGTAGATGAAGGGATGATCCTGCATGAAAGGTTTCCCACACGTGAAGCATGGGGAGGGTAGTGTGATTGGTGTTCCAGTGTTGTGCTTTGCTGTGACACTGTTCAGTGATTTTATTTTAGAATTTCAAAGCACACTTAAACAGCATGGTGTCGTGTCTTTGGCATCATTAATGAAGACTTTATTTTATCAATCAATTCTCTGTTAATTATTATTAAGTGATTAGTGTGCACGTACAGATGTACTCTCTCGCGACAGTCTCGCGGCCAGTGGCACTCCACGGACAATATATTAGGATTACAAAGTTCTAATTTTCCTAATATAACTTTCAGATATTTTAATATCTGATCAATTGGTCTTCTAATTAATGAATTATTCTTTACCTCACGTTAGTCTCATTCCAAACGTCGTAAATTGTTGGTTATCTGCACGGACCCAGTCTTCACTATGAGTCATCCATACATCAATTGTCTCAATCATTTATTTATTAACTAACTAAATAATCACAGAAATGCACAAACAAACAAAGTAGATATGGTTACAAGGAAATTATACGGGATGTGCCCTAGTGGGCTAAACCGGTATGGCGGCTGGGTAGACAAAGGGACTGAGAAGGCCGCGAAAGACAAAAGACACTACACGGTTGATAATTATAACAATTGAAATGCTAATCCTTTGCACATGAACGCTCACTCATTCGGGAATAATTGCAATCAATATACATATTTACGCTCAGTGTGTCGTCATGAGCTCTGTTGGAATCGTCCTTCTTTCTGTTGGAAGTTCATCTGCCCATCTCTCTGCGTCCCTGGAGTCTTTGGTTAGAATAGATACTTTAGAGTAACATTCAGAAATGTTCTTATAGAATAGATGTTTTGTCGGTCTTCGCGTTCAATGGTACAGAATTACTAACTGCAGACTAGTAATTAGTATCAAAGATTTGCTCTTATTCTGTRGGTATCGATAGTCTCAGAGTTTAACCACGTGGTATGGTTAAGAATTCAGCAACGAGGAATCCATGGTCTCTACTCAAACCTTAGCCCTCTTGGTAATCGAGGTAAGTTTGGTCTCTACTCAAACCTTAGCTCCCTCTGTGATCGAGGTACTAGTCTACTTGGAAATTCCCAAGGTGGAGGTTATATCCAGAACCGTAGGAAAGGGGTGTCCCATGATGCCAGATCAATGTCTGTGCTCATGGGGCGGGCCTATGACTTAGTTAAACTCCAAAGGGAATTGGAGTTTCCTTCATTAAACAGTTTAAAATCACATTACATAATTTRATCTTTACTCATTCATTTTATACAACAATTAGATGCAAGCCCCACAACTGAGACTCTTATATAAACAGAGTTCTGGTAATGTGGCTGTATTGTCTCTCATGAGTTTCACAAACATTCTACCCGACCGTGTACACATTCTCCAAAACATGGACATTGTTCAGTTCTATGATGGAGAAGAGGTTCCTTTGTTCTCCTGTGAAACCTTCTCTCTATACTGTCTGGCGATGAGGAGAGAGACACCTCTCGGAATTTATGACCTGCGATAACAGAGCCTGGGTGTAGGGGGAAGAGAGAGAGTTGGTGAGAGAGAGGGGGATGGTGCAGAGAAAGGGGGATCGTACTCACTATCCCCAAAGAGGGCCACGTCATGACAATGGCTACCACAGCATTCTGAAGCGATACACCATCCCATCTGGTTTGCGCTTAGTGGGACTATCATTTGTTTTTCAACAGGTCAATGACCCAAAACCCACCTCCAGGCTATTTGACCAAAAAGGAGAGTGATCGAGTGCTGCATCAGATGACCTGGCCTCCACAGTCACTCGACCTCTACCCAATTGAGATGGTTTGGGATGAGTTGGTCTGCAGTGTGAAGGAAAAGCAGCCAACAAGTGATCAGCATATGTTGGAACTCCTTAAAGACTATTGGAAAAGCATTCCAGGTGAAGCTGGTTGAGAGAATGCCAAGCGTGTGTTAAGATGTCATCAAGGCAAAGGGTGGCTAATTTGAAGAATATAAAATATTTTTTTTATTTGTTTAACCTTTCTAGCGGAGGCGTTCCGCTAGCGACCCATCTCGACAACATCCGGTGAAATTGCAGAGCGCAAAATTCAAATTACAGAAATATTTAACATTTGTGAAAATACAAGTGTTATGCATCAAAATAAAGCTTACCTTCTTGTTAATCCAGCCGCTGTGTCAGATTTTWAAAAGGCTTTACGGTGAAAGCACACCATACGATTATCTGAGGACAGCGCCCCGCATACAAAAGCATGAAAAACATATTTCAACCAGGCAGGTGCGCCACGAAAGTCAGAAATAGCGATATAATATATGCCTTACCTTTGAAGATATTCTTCTGTTGGCACTCAAAGGTCCCAGTTACATCACAAATGGTCCTTTTGTTCAATAAAGTCCTTATTTATATCCATAAAAACTCAGTTTAGCTGGTGCGCATCAGTCAATAATCCACCGGTTTCCCCCCTTCAAAATGCATACAAAAGGAATCCCAAACGTTACCAATAAACTTATCCAAACAAGTCAAACAACGTTTATAATCAAACCTTAGGTACCCTAATACGTAAATAAACGATAACATTTAAGACGGAGAATAGTATGTTCATTACCGGAGATAAATAACAAAGAATGCGCTTCATCCACACGCATGGAAACACTACAGCCAAAATGGGAGCCACTTAMAAAAACMACAACTTCTAGCWAATTMTTCCAAAAACCAGCCTGAAACTCTTTCTAAAGACTGTTGACATCTAGTGGAAGCCCTAGGAACTGCAATKTGGGAGGACTTCGCCTCATKATAAACATGAAAGACATTGGAAACAGTGGTAGGCTGAAATTCTATTTTTTTTGGATGGTTTGTCCACTGGGTTTCGCCTGCCATATCAGTTCTGTTATACTCACATACATTATTTTAACAGTTTTAGAAACTTTTGAGTGTTTTCTATCCAAATCTACCAATTATATGCATATCCTAGTTTCTGGGCCTGTAACAGGCAGTTTACTTTGGGCACGCTTTTCATCCGGATGTGAAAATACTGCCCCCTAGCCCAAAGAGGTAACACTTTTTTGGTTACTACATGATTCCATATGTGTTATTTTATAGTTTTGATGTCTACACTGTTATTCTACAATGTAGAAAATAGGAAAAATAAGGAAAAAACCTTGAATGAGTAGGTGTGTCCAAACTTTTGACTGGTACTATACATTGATTATTTTTTATCTTATGCTACACAATGATATGTAACATTTTCCTAAACTAATCTAGTCTGTCAGTGGTTGGATTTCTTGCAACCTTTACTGAGAAGGCTGACTTGCATTCGGAATGTAAATTGTGGGAAATGTAAAATTGCTGGAAATTATTTATCTTAATAAATGGACACCAATAGAGATTGGATGTCACAACCAAGCCACCATAATACGACACATTAAGAAATACGTAAATTAGATTTTACAACTCAAATGGGACCATATAAACCACAAAATAGTGTTGTTTGACAAAATAGAAGTTTAATTAACTCTTGTGATTATACTGTGAGTAAACATTACTCTAAATAATAAACTTTAGAATACTGAACAACAAAGTAACTGAGATATTTTCAATTAATAGTGTACAGAGTGAAATGCAATGACGCAGAGTTAAATATCAACAATAAATTGAGCATATATAACTCTGAAAAAAATGACGAGTAGGTTTTACTCTCTTTAGACTGGGACCAAATGTTATCTCTGGCAGAGTTACATTTTCTTCAATAAGAGTTCAATTTACTGTGATTTTTATTGTGCGGCTGTCCGGTACACCAGTATCTATAGGTAGACTTTATCTGTGTGCTTTATCCCTCCAGCTATCCAAGAAATATGGCTCCATCTTTACGGTTCACTTTGGACCCACAAAAGTGGTCATCCTGGCAGGATACAAAGCAAATCATCAGCTGATATCTCAAAGTGCTGTACAGAAACCCAGCCTAAATCCCCAAATAGCAAGCAATGCAGGTGTAGAAGCACGGTGGCTAGGAAAAACTCCCTAGAAAGGCCAAAACCTAGGAAGGAACCTAGAGAGGAACCAGGCTATGAGGGGTGGCCAGTCCTCTTCTGGCTGTGCCGGGTGTAGATTATAACAGAACATGGCCAAGATGTTCAAATGTTCATAAATGACCAGCATGGTCAAATAATAATAATCACAGTAGTTGTCGAGGGTGCAACAGGTCAGTATGTGTGAGCTATTTTGGTGAGTTGTTTGGTCTGTGACAAGAAAACTATTAAGATTGTGTTTCTACCCCTCACAAAAACTATCCCTTTAAGCATTTATGACCAATACGATTTTCAAGCAAATGCCTCTTATTGAGTGAATGCACATTGGTCATCATTTCACCTGTATTATTTGATAACATTCTGCAATTAAAAAAACTGAAATGGAACATTAACGGAGGAACATTCTCTGAAAACATTCATAAACCCAGAGCAAGTGTGGTAAGTAGGGCCACATCAAAATAAAAACCTTTTAGAGGGCTCCTGTGTTGACAAACTATTGCTAACTGGTTGAAACACTATGTTTGTTGACAATACATGCCTATTGAAACTAACTGGAATTTTTAAACCTGCTAAAATAAACATTTAGAAAAATTTAAGCAGGAAAACAATGTCACAGATCATATCAACAACCATAACATAGTTTAATCTCAGGACTTTCTCTCACCTACAGAGGGTGCGGTAGGGCCTCTTGAGATCCAGCTGGAGCATGTTACCAAGCAGGGGCAGAGGCCTGGGTCCTGGAGGCGCTTCCCCTGTTCCTCAGAGTGGAATCAGAGGAGAGGCAGTAAAGAGCCAGCAGAAACAGCAGAGCCCCCAGCATGTCACCGTACTCGATGTCTGGAGAAGAACTTCTATAAGAGACATCTTCAAACAGCTCTTATACCTACACAGGGCTAAAAATAGTGACTACTTCCTGCTCATTGATCTGCCTGACAATGGAGGCGCACCTTTTATAGAGCATGGAACAGCCTCAGGGGAGGGCTAAACATTCTGGGAAAAAATGTGCTCTTATCTATGGAAGGTTACTCGTCCTATGAGGATTTCCCATAGTTTATTAGATCTTGATAAACACTAGATACAATTGAAGGCAAATGTAAAAAGAAACATTTACAAACCTTTGAGGTTTGACTGGTCTATCTTTTGAATGTCATTTAGCAACTATTACATACATATTTCCAATCTTTTTTCTCAAATGCACACATTTTGGGGGCTTTCACATTTGATACTTTAGTGGGTGTATAAATCTAAATGACGTGGAAACAACGTTTGATTCAACCAGTGTGTGTGCCCAGTGGATTGATAGATCACAGTGCCGAGGTATATCTATACAAACATTCTGAGTGTTTGTTTTGGTGAACAACTCCAGGATTTTGGAGTCGACTCCAATTCCGACTCGTTGGAATTGAATATCCAGACTCCAACTCCAATTTGACGGAAAAAAATGTGGCTAATGCTAAGCACTAGCTAACGTCTTTGGACAAGGAGTAGGTTAAACTAGCCACCAGCTAGTAGCGAACAGTTTGTAAACAACTTTACTTTAAGTAAGACCTTTTGGCTGCGTTTACACAGGCATCCCAATTCTGGTATTTGCCCAAAGAGCTGATATGATTGGTCAAAATACCAATTAGTGGAAAAATATCAGAATCGGGCTGCCATGTTAATGAGAGTTTGTTGCCTGATTCCTTAAACATACATAAAATCACAATGCATTTTAAAGGGTAGGATATATTTGTCAAAAGGGGCGTGGCGTAGGATGGTCTAGCCCCAGAACAGATGCCACTGCTGCATGGGTTTGAACGAAGCCCACTGCTATTTCAGCTATCTTCATCTTTACGCTGTCCTCTATCACAGGGCTCTCCAAACCTGTTCCTGGAGAGCTATTTTCCTGTAGTTTTTAACTCCAACCCTGTTCCTGAAAGCTACTCTCCTGTAGGTTAACTCTAACCCTATTCCTGGAGAGCTACCATCCTGTTGGTTTAACTCTAACCCTGTTCCTGGAGACCACCCTCATCTCCTCCTTGTTGTTGTCAGTTTTCTTTAACAAAAGCTACTTGGTTTTCAACCAAGGGCCCAGACATGGGAACATGTTTTACAACTATCTTCCCATAAACAAAAAGTAAAGCATAAATGTAGCCTGCTACAAATGGAATATTTATTTCATTTTCCTGGTTTAGTCAAGTGTGAACAGTTTGGCATTATTCTCTAAGAGTGAGAAACAAAGTAAACATCATGTACCTGCATTGAAACAGAGCCAATAATTCTGAGGTTCTCATGGGCTTGATTCACAGTGGCTTGGATCTTGGGGTCAGAAATTCAAACCTGCTGCCATACACAATGTTGGAGATGTGGGAGACAGCATAATTCATTGGCTGGGTTGTGTCAAATGCTTAACTGTCACAAAGCACAACTGAAAGAGAATTAGCAAAACTAAGAAAATGTATATATTTATTATCTTATTTGGGGTTTTCACAAACCGGAACTTAAAATTTTTACCCTCGTGTTTTTCAAACAATTGAATTAGGTAGCGAATTTCCTCTTCACTTCCTTTCTTGCCCATGCCAAAGTCAAGGTTCGCCACGGCAAAGCGTCTTATCTCTTTCCATGAATCTCCATTGGCAAACAGAATACCTGTAGAAAAGTGACATTGTGCAGGTGTCAGGAATTAATCATGTTATGAGGAGAATAATATCTTTGTCAAATATTTGGGGCTGGAGTTACAGCACTAAATACGCCTGAAGACAGACCTATGTGTAGAATGCAACAGTTAACCGGATTACAAGTTTGACTTATCCAACATTACCATGTCCACTGGTGAAATCTTAGAACACAGGAAGCATGCCCCTGCCCCAAACTCCTCTGCCTGGTTGACCAGCGCCTGCTTGACCGTCTTGTATAAAACTGTGAAGGACCTCGGCGTTACTCTGGACCCTGATCTCTCTTTTGACAAACATATCAAGACTGTTTCAAGGACAGCTTTTTCCCATCTACGTAACATTGCAAAAATGTAAACTTTCTGTCCAAAAATTATGCAGAAAAATTCATCCATGCTTTTGTTACTTCTAGGTTAGACTACTGCAATGCTCTACTTCTGGCTACCCGGATAAAGCACTAAATCAACTTCAGTGCTAAATACGGCTGCTAGAATCCTGACTAGAACCCAAAATTTGATCATATTACTCCAGTGCTAGCCTCCCTACACTGGCTTCCTGTTAAGGCAAGGGCTGATTTCAAGGTTTACTGCTAACCTACAAAGCATTACATGGGCGTGCTCCTACCCATCTTTCCATTTAGTCCTGCCGTACATACCTACACATACGCTACGGTCACAAGATGCAGGCCTCCAATTGTCCCTAGAATTTCAAGCAAACAGCTGGAAGCAGGGCTTTCTCCTATAGAGCTCCATTTTTGTGGAATGGTCTGCCTACCCATGTGAGAGACGCAGACTCGGTCTCAACCTTTAAGTCCTTATTGAAGACTCATCTCTTCAGTAGGTCATATGATTGAGTGTAGTCTGGCCCAGGAGTGTGAAGGTGAAAGGAAAGGCTCTGGAGCAACGAACCGCCCTTGCTGTCTCTGCCTGGCCGGTTCCCCTCTCTCCACTGGGATTCTCTCTAACCCTATTACAGGGCTGAGTCACTGGCTTACTGGTGCTCTTCCATGCCATCCCTAGGAGGAGTGCGTCACTTGAGTGGGTTGAGTCACTGACGTAGTCTTCCTGTCTGGGTTGGCGCCCCCTTTGGGTTGTGCCGTGGCGGAGATCTTTGTGGGCTATACTCGGTCTTGTCTCAGGATGGTAAGTTGTGGTGTCTCCTGACCCCTCCTGTCTCAGCCTCTAGTATTTATGCTGTAGTAGTTTATGTGTCGGGTGCTAGGATCAGTCTGTTATATCTGGAGTATTTTCCTCTTATCCGGTGTCCTGTGTGAATTTAAGTATGCTCTCTCTAATTCTCTCTTTATTTCTCTCGGAAGACCTGAGCCCTAGGACCATGCCTCAGGACTACCTGGCATGATGACTCCTTGCTGTCCCCAGTCCACCTGGCCGTGCTGCTGCTCCAGTTTGAACTGTTCTGTCTGCGGCTATGGAACTCTGACCTGTTCACTGGACGTGCTACCTGTCCCAGACCTGCTGTTTTCAACTTCCTAGAGACAGCAGAGCGGTAGAGATACTCTCAATGACCGGCTATGAAAAGCCAACTGACATGTACTCCTGAGGTGC
>NW_019946140.1:32878-34395 GCF_002910315.2 Salvelinus sp. IW2-2015
CTATCTTTTGCTGGGAAAATGGCTGTGTTTTTCTGTGGCTATGTACTGAGCTAACCTAATTGTTTGGTGTGCTTTCCCCGTAAATCATTTTTGAAATCAAACATGTTGCCTGGATTCACAACATGTGTAGCTTTAATTTGGTGTCTTTCATGTGTGATTTCATGAAAGATAGATTTTTATAGTAATATATTTGAATTTGGCGCATTACATTTTTTCTGGCTTTTGGCCAAGTGGGACTACCTTTCCACATATCCCAGAAGTTAAACAGTTTAAAATCACTATTTCACAAATAGTTTCATCTTTACTCATTCATTTTATACAACAATTAGATGCAAGCCCCACAACTGAGACTCTTGTATAAACAGAGTTCTGGTAATGTGGCTGTATTGTCTCTCATGAGTTTCACAAACATTAAACGAAATGGACCGGTCGTAGCTGGATTCTCCCCCGACCATGTACACATTCTCCAAACCATGGACATTGTTCAGTTCTCAAGTTCTATGATGGAGAAGAGGTTCCTTTGCTCTCCTGTGAAACCTTCTCTCTATACTGTCTGGCGATGAGGAGAGAGACACCTCTAGGAATTTATGACCTGCGATAACAGAGCCTGGGTGTAATGGGAAGCGAGAGAGTTGGTGAAAGAGGGCCACGTCATGACAATGGCTACCACAGCATTCTGAAGCGATACACCATCCCATCTGGTTTGCGCTAAGTGGGACTATCATTTGTTTTTCAACAGGTCAATGACCCAAAACCCACCTCCAGGATATTTGACCAAGAAGGAGAGTGATCGAGTGCTGCATCAGATGACCTGGCCTCCACAGTCATCCGACCTCTACCCAATTGAGATGGTTTGGGATGAGTTGGACCACAGTGTGAAGGAAAAGCAGCCAACAAGTGATCAGCATATGTTGGAACTCCTTCAAGACTATTGGAAAAGCATTCCAGGTGAAGCTGGTTGAGAGAATGCCAAGCATGTGTTAAGATGTCATCAAGGCAAAGGGTGGCTACTTTGAAGAATATAAAATATATTTTTATTTGTTTAACCTTTCTAGCGGAGGCGTTCCGCTGGCGACCCACCTTGACAACATCCGGTGAAATTGCAGAGCGCGAAATTAAAATTACAGAAATATAAATATTTAACATTCATGAAAATACAAGTGTTATACATCAAAATGAAGCTTAACTTCTTGTTAAACCTGTTGAGGATAGGGGGTGCTGTTTTCACTTTGGGGGAAAATCGTTCCCAATTTAAACTGCCTCGTACTCAATTCTTGCTCGTACAATATGCATATTATTATTACTATTGGATAGAAAACACTCTCTAGTTTCTAAAACCGTTTGAATTTTGTCTGTGGGTAAAACACAACTCATTTGGCAGCACACTTTGTGACCAGGAAGTGGAAAGCCTGAAATCGATGCTGTGTTCAAGTGGCTGCCTATAAATGGGCATGATACGTATGACTATACGTGCAAGTCATACACCTTCCCCTGGATGTCAAGAGGAAGTGAGAGGA
>NW_019946141.1:0-6285 GCF_002910315.2 Salvelinus sp. IW2-2015
TATTGAAATATTTTTGGTCCGTCCATATTGGGGCTGCGGGTTGATAAACCTGTCCCCTGTAGTTGTAAAGATATATCCATGTCAATCACTAGGCTGGTAGGTTTGAGCATCAGGCAGCGAAACACTAGTCAATTCCCATGCCCTACATGCAGGGCATTTCCTTCAGGCCCTGCACCTTTTCTCAATGTTAGCTCCCACTACAGCCTATAGGGCCAGTGGCTGGACAACAGACGCGATCTGCTACGCTAACCCCCTGCTCGGCACCGCCGACACGCCCGCACGCGAAGAAGCGGCACAAGCAAACCACGCCCAACGCGACCACACACACAAACACAACACACACAACACCAAACACCAACACCACACACACCACCATCTATCACCAGCCACCATCACCACACACAACAACACACTTATCACACTAACACACCCCACACCACCACACAGGAGACAGATGCGATTATAATGTTATCTTTAACACGCAATATTGTACGTTGCACCTTAGTAGTGAGAAAGAAAAGGAGACGAACAGCATTAATGTATCTGCATGCGCGTCGTGTGGTCCCCCTGTTGTTTGTAGAGCATGTTCTCTCCTCTCTGTTCTATTTACCTGAAGCCAAGAAATCGCCAACGCCACCCACCACTCTCCTGATCTCTTTCTCCCATTTCATCTCTTCTCTTCTCTATTTCCTTTCTGTCTTACTATTTCTCTTTCACTCTCGCTCTCATTTCTCTCTCTCTCTATTTTACTCTGTATCTTTAGTCTTCTAATCTAACTTTCACATCTCGCCTATTCTTTTCTCTCGTCTTTTCTGTCTCTCTCTTTCTCTCTCGCTCTCCTTTCTCATCTCTCTTGCTTATTCTTCTCTGAATCTCCTCTTCGTTTCACTCTGCTGCTCATCTTTACTCTCTCTCGTGCTATTCTACTCCGTTTCTGTGAGATCCTCTCTCTTTCATCTCTATCTGTCGTTTTATCTCTCACTCTTCTGTGCCTATAGTATCTTAATTTCTCTTTCTGTACTTCTCTTTTTGCTTTGTCTCCAATGTTATACACTCCTCTTCTCCTCATCTTGCCAATTTAATAAGCCCTTATTCTGGTGCAACTTGCATGACTATTCCTGATCTAGCGTCAGAGTAATCTCTCATCTCTCTCATTCTTACCGAGTATCTGTGCATCTCTCTGCAGCGTTATCGTGTACTCTCTCGCGCGTGTCAGTGTCTCTCTCTGACCTTTCTGTCAGTAGTACGATACTCATTTCTCAATCTCCCGCCTACAATTTGCAACTTGCTATGTTAGTAGCTATTTATTAATTCTGTTTCTCCACGCAACACACACACACAACGCACGCACGCACACACACCACACCACACACGCACACGACACACACACCACACAGGCACAACACACACACACAACGGAGCAAACACACACACAAACACACACACACACACCACAGCACAACACCACACACACACACCACACCACACACACACACAACACACAGAACAGCAGCACACGACAACACACTCACGCACACACACCACACACACACGCACGCACACACGCACTCTCACACCACACACACAACAGCAACCCACCACACAGCACACCAGGGCACACACACACCACAACACAGCGGACACACACAACACACAGCAACAGCACACCACACCACACACACCACACACACAGCACACACACCACACACACACACAACCACGACACACACACACACACACCATCCCAATCATGGCTAGTACATTAACCTAATTGTGTTATGTGTTTTAGCATAATTTGGATGTCTGGACCTAGCTCTGCTTTTATTAGGATCTTTATTCCTCTGATTTCTATAAAAACAACTGCCTAAGACACGGAATTATTTGGCTCCAGCACAAAAATGTCGCTGTCTGTGCATACGTACGTACGTGGGTGTGTTGTGTGGAGACGAATGTGTGTGTGGGGTAGTGGGTGTGTGTGTGTAAATCCACGGTTCCGATTCTTTGATGTAAAATGACGCCTTACGACTTGCCACAGCCCGGCTAGCTTAGCTCTGAAGACAAATACCACAAATATTCAATTGTGATTGTGACATCACAGAGGAAACAGACCAACATCACAGAGAACAGACCAGACATCAGAGAGGAACAGACCAGACATCAGAGAGGAATCAAGACCGACAATCAACAGCAGAAACAGACCAGACCATTCACAAGGAACAGACCTCATCACAGAAGGAACAAGACCAGACAATCACCAGTAGGAACAGACCCAGACATCACGAGGAACAGGACCAGAACATCTCACAGAGGAACAGACACTGACATCAAGAGAGGAACAGCCAGGACATCCAACAGAGGAACAGACCAGACGATCACAAAGAGAACAGACCAGACATCAAGAGAACAGACTAGACATCTGAACAAGAGGAACAGACCAGACATCACAGAGGAACAGACCAGAACACTCACAGAGAAACAGAACCAACATCCACAAGGAAACAGACCTACATCAGAGAGCGAATTAAACCTGACAGTCACAGAGGAACACGAGCAGACATCCACAGGGAGGACAGAGACGAGACATCAGACCGAGAACAGACACAGCATCACAGAGGACAGACCAGGACATCACAGAGAGGAAACAGTCAGACATCGACAGGGAGAGAACAACAGCGTACCAGCGACATCACAGAGAGAACAGAACCAACATCACAGGAAGGAAACAGACCAGACATACACAGTGAAACAGAGGACCACCAGACATTGACAGGAGAACAGACCAGACACTCACAGTGAAACAGGGGACGCACCAGGACTCACAGTGAAGACAGGGGACCGCACCAGACATACAGAGGAACAGACCAGGACATCAGAGAGGAAAGACCAGGACATCACAGTGGAACAGACCAGACATCACGAGAGGAACCAGACCATGACTCACAGAGAGACGAGGGGGACCACCAGACATCTGACAGAGGAACAGACCAGACAATCAGAGAGGAACAGACCAGACATCACAGAGACAGGGGGACCACCAAGACATCACAGGTAGGAAACAGACCAGACATCACAGAAGGAACAGACCAGACATCACAGTGGAAACAAGAACCAAACATCACAGAGGAAACAGACCTGACACACAGAGGAACAGACCAGGACATCACCAGAGAACAGGACCAGACATCACAAGAGAACAGACCAGACATCACAGAGGAACAGACTGACATCAGAGAGGAACAGACCGACATTCACAGTGAAAAGGGGACCACCCAGACATCACAGAGAACAGACCGACATCACAGAGGAACAGACCAGACATCACAGTGTTTTTTGAAAACAGGGGACCCACCAACATCACAGTAGGAACAGACCCAGACATCACAGAGGAACAGACCAGAACATCAAGAAGGAACAGACCAGACGATCAGAGAGAACAGGACCAACATCACAGAGGAACAGACCAGACATCACAGAGGAACAGACCAGAATCACAGAGGAAAACAGGACCAGACATCACAGCAGGAACAGACCAGAACATCACAGAGGAAACAGTTGACTGCGTGTGGTGGAGGAATGAGATGATGTCTACATTCCAAATGGCACCCTATTTAGATCACTACCTCTGACTTGAACCTGCAGGCCTCTGGTCAAAGTAGTGAACTCTACAAGCTATAGGGAGACATTTGGGATGTGGCCTGGGTACTTGGGGTTAAAGGTCGAATGCAGCCGTTTTCATCTGAATATCTAAGGATTTCTGGGTACCAATGAAGTGCCTTACCGTGATTGTTTTCAATTGAAATGGTTAAAAAAAAGAAGAATGAAAATAGGCTTCTTAGCGGAGAGCCATTTATTAAGAGTGTCTGGGGTGAGTTACTACAGAGATTGTCAGGTTCGGGTTATTAAGGGTTCTTTAAAGGTCCAATGCAGTAATTTTTATCTGAATGTCAAATCATTTCTGGGTAACAATTAAGTACCTTACTGTGATTGTTTAATTGAAATGGTTAAAAAAAAGAAGAATGAAAATAGGCTTCTTAGCGGAGAGCCATTTATTAAGAGTGTCTGGGAGGAGCCTAATGGGAGGGATACGTAACCTGAAAACACACTGTTATTGGCAGAGAGAAGGGCAAMCTCTATTTGTTATTGGACTACTGACTTATACCGTCTGGTGATGTCACCAGGCAGTCCAAAAAAACAACAACCAGTCGACCAATCAGAAATGTCTTTTCAAACAGCTCTTAATTGCATTATCATAATGACTCCAACCTCATAMTGTGGATGTATATATCAAACACAGGGAAATCTCGTTTTGGAATCCACATCTCTAACTAAATTGTTGAAGCTGCCGTAGACAAGGATACAGTATACACATGCTGTAATGTCTCTTACTGTGTGAGTCAGTCGGTGCCCATTACAAAGTGGGTGCTATTTGTAGATAATAATCCAGGTGAGTGGAAATAGATGGAATACTGTAGTGAGTGGTGTGTAGGTAGTTTGACATGTGTGATATACGATATGGCATTTGGATGATGTGAATTGATAGGGGCTTTATGATATGATGTGAATTGATAGGGGCTTCATGATATGATGTGAATTGATAGGGGCTTTATAATGTGAATTGATAGGGGCTTTATGATATGATGTGAATTGATAGGGGCTTTATGATATGATGTGAATTGATAGGGGCTTTATAATGTGAATTGATAGGGGCTTTATGATATGATGTGAATTGATAGGGGCTTCATGATATGATGTGAATTGATAGGGGCTTCATGATATGATGTGAATTGATAGGGGCTTTATGATATGATGTGGAATTGATAGGGGCTTTATGATATGATGTGGAATTTGCAGGGGCTTTATGATATGATGTGGAATTTATAGGGGCTTTATGATATTAAAGGTACTTGATATGGCCAAAGTAAACGGTAATAAAACTGTTTGTTCACAAACCTGCATTTCCTGTCCAGACACACACAAACAGCCACACATATTAGTTTAGAGATCCCCAACTAGCGGCCCACTGGTGATTTGATTTTATACCAAAGTATGTGGACACCCCTTCAAATTAGTGGATTTGGCCATTTCAGCCACAACCATTKCTGACAGGTGTATAAAATCGAGCACACATCCATGMTATTGTCATGGTTCTTGGCTCTGCTCTGAGAGATGACAGTAAACACAAACACACACACACACGGCCTCAAGTGATTGTCTGTCTACACACACCTGATCTTTAACCACTGTCTGGCTGGAAACAACCAGGGAAAAGGTCATCTGTTCAGAGAGAGATAGAGTTGGAGATAGGAGGGGAATGGAGGAGAGATTAGAAGCCATATGACTGTTTGCACTACTCATCTCTCGCACCCATGACGCTCAGCATCGTCTCCAGTCATTTGTGTGCTTACATCATAGTCCTCTCAGTCGTCGCACGCTCACCACTCTACATTCCCATGCATGATTGTTAGGTTCACTCCTGAATTCTGATCACTCTCCACTCCCCGTTGCCTCTGTGCCCCCCTCCGAGCCCAGATTCCACTTTTCCTTGAGCTCACACCAGGAATCTTGCGAGTATGATATTTTTCTGTGATTTATCTATATAACTCCATCCCGCTCTCTCTGACTGATCACTTCCGTCTTTCTCCATCCGCTCTCTCTCTTCCTCTTTCTCGCATTCGCGATCTCTCTTCCTCTATGCCGCTCTCTCTCCCTCTTTTTCTCCATCCCGCGCTCTCTCTCCTCTCTTTTTCCATCCTCTCGTCTCTCTCCCTTCTTTCTCCATCCCTTTCTCCCCTCCCTCCCTCTTTCTCTCCATCCATCTCTCTCTCTGTCCTCTCTCTCTTTCCTCTATCTCTCTTCTCTCCCTCTTTTTCTCCATCCGCTCTCTCTCCCTCTCTTTCTCCATCCGCTCTCGTCTTCGTCTCCCTTCTTTCTCCATCCCTTTTCTCCCTCCCTCCCTCTTTTCTCTCCATCGATCTCTCTCTCTGTCCCGCTCTCTCTCTCCCTCATTCGCCTCCCTCGCCTCTTTCTTCTCACTCCATCAATCTCTCTCTCTGGTGCACTCTCTCTCTCCCTCATCTCGCCGTCCCCGCTTCTTTCTCCATCCGCTTTTGCCCCTCCCTGCCTCTTTCTCTCCATCCATGGCCATCTCTCTCTCTGTCTCTCTCTCTCTCTCAATTCTCTCTCTCTCTCCCTCATCTCTCTCTCTGTCTCTCTCTCTCTCTGCTCGTGTTCTCTCTCTCTCTCCCTCATCATCTTCTCTCTCTCCCTCCACACCCTCTTTCTCCT
>NW_019946141.1:11594-17424 GCF_002910315.2 Salvelinus sp. IW2-2015
TTCATTAGATCGTCTCTGTTGTCCCCTGCTGCTATTTCTCTGTCCAATCTGTTGTCCCTGTCCTGTCTTCTGTCATCAGTCTGTTCGCCTGTCCTGTCTTCCTGTTCCAGTCTGTTGTCCCTGTCCTGTCTTCCTCGTTCTAGCCTGGTTTTCCTTGTCCTGTCTTCCTGTTCCAGTCTGTTGCCCTGTCCTGTCTTCCTGTCCAGTTCTGTTTCCCTTCCCTGGCGATTCCTGTTCAATTACCCCCCAGTATTGACAAACCTTTATGGTGCATGCTCTCTCTCTCCTCTCTCTTCCTCTCTGTCTCTCTTCTCTCATCTCTCTCTCTCTCTCTCTCTCTATCTCTCTCTCTCTTCTCTCTCTGATTGGATTTCTTCATCCTTGTCTTCCCTGTCTGGCTCTGTTTTTTCATAATATGGATCTGTTGTCATCCACCTTCCTGTATTTTACTCTGTTCCCCTCATGTTCCCCTCATGTTCCCCTCAGGGTTGCCAGAGTATGTGAACTCATCCTGGTTTGTCACTGTTTCTCTGACAGGCAGTCATAGAGCCACATCAGAGGGGTCCTTAGAGACGTGGCTGCCTGTCAGCCTCCAAAACAGACCATTATATAWTCAGACGGTAGAGACGTGGCTGCCTGTCAGCCCCCAAAACAGACCATTATATAATCAGACGGTAGAGACGTGGCTGCCTGTCAGCCCCCACCACGACTGGTCTGCCGACGAATACTCCATCCGCTGTGCCTTCAACCGGCCTCCGTCGGACGTCGGAGCAGACGCTTCTACTAGCCTCGGGCTACTAACTTTAAACGCTGTGTTGCCCGCGTGCTAGCGAATATTACGCGGCTTCTCTGTTCCATCTATTGCTGCCCCCTGGACCCTATGATCACTGCCCCGAAGCTAGCACTAGTTAGCCACGAGCCAGGCGCATCTCCCGGCTAGCAAACTAAATTACTACAACTACAATTACCTCTTTYGCCATCTGGTCTRGACCCTTTGTCGACACGGCGCCCCGCCGTACCAACACGACTGGTCCGACAACTTAACTCCATCTGCTGTGCCCTCAACCGGCCTTCGGCGGACGTCGGAGCAGACGCTTCTGCTTACCCCGGCCTGCTAACTTTAAATGCTGTGTCTCCSGCGTGCTAGCATAGTAACGAACACCCTGTGGCTTCCCTGTTCCATCTATTGCTGCCCCCTGGACCCTATGATCACTTGGCTACATAGCTGATGCCTGCTGGACTGTTCATTAATCACGGTACTCCATTTTGTTTATTTTTTGTTTATCTGTCGGCCCCAACTCAGGCCCTGTGTGTAGTTAACCGACCCTCTCTGCCCATTCATCGCCATTTTACCTGTTGTTGTTGTTGTCTTAGCTGATTAGCTGTTGGTTGGCTCCTTACCCGTCTGTTGTCTTAGCTGAGAGCTGTTGATGCTTACCCTGTGTTTACACTACCCCAACACACTCCTGCATTGCTTACGTGCCTGCTGTATAGTCTCTCTCAAATGTCAATATATACCTTGTACATGCTTTTTTTAGGATAGTTTATCAGTTGTTTTAGTTTTGGCGGCAGCCCCTAGTCCCACTCAACATAGCTCTAGATACCCATCCTGGATGTCCCACCTCCCACACTAATTGGATGAACCTACCACATTATAGACCAAGCATGTCCCAGAGATACAATCTTCCTTATCATCACCCGGTGCCTGGGCTTACCTCCGCTGTAACCCGCACGTCCCGACCATAACCCCCTGTCTGCAAATTGATGCCCCTGAATCTATTCAAGTGGCAGCCCAGAAATTAACTAAATGTTAATTGCTTTGTCCCCAACGCTCTAGCGAACTAGTTTTGATGGCCTTAGCCGACCCTCATGTGCGCTCTACTCCACTCTGTCCTGCGTGGGTGACCACGGCCTGGTGGCGCTTCCCAGGCACCCTCATTTGTTGACTCTGTTGATCGAAAAAGCCATTGTTTTCATGCATGATAACACAGAAGCCTCCTCCCTAAGTTTTTTGTTTACTCACTCGCTTTAGCACACTCCCCGCCAACCTGACCCGATGTTTTCCCCTTCTGGGGCACCATCGGTGTCGTGATATAACGTGGCTTAAGGAGGAGGCCAGAACAATAGTGGGGGAGATTCACAAGACGGACCACAAGGGTCTGCGACTGGATACCATTTAATCAGATTGTTTCAGACGATTTCTTTCCTCGCCAGTCGGAAGGTAGGTAGGGAGAGGCTTGGCCGCAGATGGGGGAGGAGTGGAGCTCGTAATTTATTGGCTACGAGGGAGAGAGCTTGGGTTGAGCAATAGTCTGTCATCACCTTTAACCACCTAGTCCATAGGCCCGATAGCATAGTTATCGGAAGACTAGAATCACTTAATATTTAAAAAAATGAATCTTCTGGGGGACTTAAGGGTGGCATTCTTGGTAGAGTCCACCTTACAAATGCTGTAGGGCTTCCTCGACAACGCCTGGGAAATAGAGGTCCTGGATGCCAAGAAGCTGCCCCGTGATGCTACCCGGCAGTCCTACAAATCTGGAGAGCTAGGATTGCCATCGTCCAATACTCAAAACACATCATCCTCATAGGTTAGTATCACTGAACCAGGTACATCAGAGAGGCTCCCTTACAGATCTGCCTATACATGGGGCCCCTCATGACAAATTTACTCTGACGATGCACCTTGGTCTCTAAATGAACCTACACGCTGTATTCAATCAGGATCTCAGCGATCACATTGCCCCCCCCCCCGTCCCCCTCCATTCGCGCGTCCAACTTCCCCCAACGACACCCCTCGATCGACGCTCCAGATTGCTGCGATTGAAAGAATGAGGTTGTAGGTTCTGTTAGGAGATCCAATGCTTATAAGAGCTCTGTTCAGTCTTCGCGCTGAGGTGCACGCTGGTGAGCAAGCAGGTTTTGTCAACTTCTCCGGAAAACCGTACGCATTTGCACAGCGAGAAGGTAACGGTCAGCGGATTTGAAATGGTCAGTGATCCTGCTGTTGGTTTTAGTAACTGTCTTTGTTGGGCGATCACGAAGACCTTATAGTGTATGGGCTAGTTGGTTGGTAGACGCAGGGATTGGGACTACCTAGGTCCTGTACAAGGGGATACGTTGTCTGAGCATAGTCAACCACTCAAGCCGCTCCTTTTCGACATAACGAGGGGAATGACCGCGCAGCCCGCTGTACCATGAAGATACATTGTAGGGGATCTCGGGACGATACTACAGTTACGATGGGGACCATGACGCGCTGTACATTTTTTAGCCACGCTGCACACTTGGTTGGCGAGGCTCTCAGCACATGTAGAAGAAAGTGTCCAGATTTGTCTAGCCCAGCTGATTTTGCTACGGGTCGCTTAATGTTTTATGCACCAGCGCTGGTAAGCGAATCTGCTACGGAGTAAGGGTTGGTGAAGGAGAAGCCTGGGGAGGCATCTGGTCGGGAACCCTAACACTGCGGGGGACCGGACGGGTGAGCTGCTGTCTCCTAGCTGGGTTGGAGCTTAGCTCATCATATATGCACAGGGCATGGGGTCCAGCACTGTTCGAAAAAATGCTTAATCTGAAAAGATTTAGAGATTAATCGATGGCTGTCTTATTCGGGCGAGACCGTACGCTTATCTGGGTAAGCTCACAGTGCAGTGGGTCTAGCTGAGGTCGGGGTGGCATCTGTCGGCTTCTCCATCTGAATCACAAAGTGTCTCATGACGTGCACAAAAAGGCGAGTTTTACATGAGGGTAAGGAGCTACAGGATGCACATTTCTGCTTGAGAAAGACTAGTCGCGTATGCACTGCATTCCATCAATCGACTGCGCTGTATAGGTGTGATGAGCGTCAATCCGCGCTGGAAGCAGGTATGCATTATTCGGCTGGGGACTCTTCACCATCGTAACTCACTTTGCAGTCCGCACACCAGACCTGTCTGGCGGCCCATTCCAGGAGGTCCAGGATCCCAGTTGCAGGATGTTTTTGTGCTGGTCAAGAGGAGGTGGTCAGTTACCTATTGCTAGATCTGGAAGTGAACAAGGGCTATATCCTGGGGTGTTCTTTTAAGGTTTATGCTGCATGTTTTTGAAAGGGGCAGGATAATCTATGCGGACAGTAGTTGAGGGAAAATTTAACGGTATACGACGTCAGATGACCAGGCATCCCTACTGACGGGATTTGAGTACTAACGACTGAGATCTATCCAGGATACCGGCGCATAAGCGTTCAGACATTATATAAAGGCGCCTGCTTTCCCTGCTTAGGAACGTCTCAGGTAGGGACTAGAATTGCGGAAGGCAGGCCTATTCTTGTCAGTCCGAACTTGAGGCAGAGTGCGTCAACAGATGCTTCTAGACCATGGCAAGGGGGCTAGCGACATAAATTCTTCACGAGCGAGATCTCAAAAGGTCTATAGCACTTGTTGGTTTCATTCGAAAATGACCCGCATCAGCGCCTGGGTATCACACCCGACTACATTTTGAGCGAGAGAGAGTAGCAATGTAGGTCAAAATATATTCGGTGAGAGGACCAAAGGAGTTTAGAGCGAGACAGGCATAGAGGTCAAATGGTTGTGTCTCCATTCACGAGAGAGGATCTGCACGGTGAACTAGAGATGCTAAGCTACCGGTAATTTACCAAAGTAACTTTGGGTAACCTTTGGGGAAGTATACGTGAATAACTTTAAAAAAAATGTAGTGCCTCTAACTGGTGTCCGTGTCCATATTGTCCCAACAGACTAATTAATGAAAAAGCATCTAATCACAACAGCATTATTTGATGAACCTCTAAGTGACTTAATTTAACAACTGACATCAGCTTGGCCTCTGCAACAATTTACAACAAAGACATTTGAACGTAAAATAGATACAAGGTTAAAAAACATTCAGAGGATATTCATGCTGAAACCCTATATTTAAAAGCCACCAATGATATTTCTACTGAAGTTCAAGTTTCTCACTATTAAGGTTCCAGGATTATCAGCTTTCATGATGTATGAGTAGTTAACCTTTAAAACAAATCTTATTTAATATGTTATTCTGACATGCTAAAAATTGAACATTGACAGACTGGGTTCACATGTGATAAGGACACAATAACAAAACAGGGGGGGAAAAGACAAGATAATTACAGATCTCATGCCATAAGACCACATCAGCAGGACACGCGATAGATTACAGACTGATGATGATAAGGGACCACCAAGAGCCGCCAGAGATAAATTACACTCATGTGAAAGCCACTCTTACACAGAGGACCAGAGATAATTACGACTCATGCTGATAAGGACCACATCCAGAGGGCCAGCAGATGTACACTTCAGACTCGATGTGATAATCTGAAGTACTCGTACAAAAAGAGGTCCACCTAATACCAGGAGTTAAGACTATAGTGAAACCAGCCTCTGAAGGAAAGGAACCAGGTTACGAAAACTGATAGGAACCCAGCCTCTGAAGGAAAGGAAGCCAGGTTTAGACTAAGGAACCAGCCTCTGAAGGCAAAGGAAGCCCAGCGTTAGACACTATAAGGGAACCCCAGGACTCTGAAGGAAAGGAAGCCAGTTAAACTATTGGAACCCACAGCCTCTGGAAGGAAAGAAGCAGTAGCACTATGAACCTCAAGCCCTTGCTGAATCGCAAATACTTGTGAAACCAGGTTAGACTACAGGAACGTCTCAGCCTCCTGGAGACGGGGGAAGCGCAGCCCAGGATTTACCACATGCACCGAAACCCAGCCCTCCTGAAAGGATAGGAAGCAGGTCTCGCCTATAGGGAACCCTAGCCTCTGAGCGAGGGAGAGTGAGAGCCAGGTTTATGACTGATTGAACCAACAGCC
>NW_019946141.1:18697-19829 GCF_002910315.2 Salvelinus sp. IW2-2015
GGTGATCTCGTTCTCCATGGACTTTACAGTGTCCCAAAAYCTTTTGGAGTTAGAGCTACAGGATGCACATTTCTGCTTGAAAAAGCTAGCCTTTGCTTTCCTGACTGACTGCGTGTATTGGTTCCTGACYTCCCTGAACAGTTGCATATCGCGGGGACTCTTCGATGCTATTGCAGTCCGCCACCGGATGTTTTTGTGCTGGTCAAGGGCAGTCAGGTCTGGAGTGAACCAAGGGCTATATCTGTTCTTAGTTCTGCATTGTTTGAAAGGGGCATGCTTATCTAAGATGGTGAGGAAATTACTTTTAAAGAATGACCAGGCATCCTCTACTGACGGGATTAGGTCAAAATCCTTCCAGGATACCCGGGCTAGGTCGATTAGAAAGGCCTGCTCGCAGAAGTGTTTTAGTACTGTGCAGCCRTCTTCATCGACCTGGCCAAGGCGTTCGACTCTGTCAATCACCGTATTCTTATCGGCAGACTCAATAGCCTTGGTTTTTCTAATGACTGCCTCGCCTGGTTCACCAACTACTTTGCAGACAGAGTTCAATGTGTCAAATCGGAGGGCATGTTGTCAGGACCTCTGGCAGTCTCTATGGGGGTACCACARGGTTCAATTCTCCGGCCGACTCTATTCTCTGTATATATCAATGATGTCTCTCTTGTTGCGGGCGATTCCCTGATCCACCTCTATGCAGACAACACCATTCTGTATACTTCTGGCCCTTCCTTGGACACTGTGCTAACTAACCTCCAAACGAGCTTCAATGCCATAAAACACCTCTTTCGTGCCGCCTTTCCAACTGCCTCTTCAAACGCTAGTAAAACCAATATGCATGCTTATCAACACGATTCGCTGCGCCGCACCCGCCCTCCGGTCACCGAAAACTAGAATCACCACCCCTGGGACGCGTTCCAAGCCTAGAATATGGTGCGACAGCCTATAAAATATAGGTGTCTGCCTGTAGCACCTGTAAACTCCTGCCTTCCAGACTCATAAAAAAGACATCTCATCCAAATCAAATCTAGAATCACCTTTCTATTCGCAGAACAAAGCCTTCCTTCACTCTAGCGAACCAACAACTTACCCTAGTAAAAACTGACTATCTCAGACGATCCTCGACTTTCGGGCA
>NW_019946141.1:24984-26626 GCF_002910315.2 Salvelinus sp. IW2-2015
CGATCCTCGACTTCGGCGATGTCATCTACAAAATAGCTTCCAATACTCTACTCAGCAAACTGGATGCTGTCTATCACAGTGCCATCCGTTTTGTTACCAAATCACCTTATACCACCCACCACTGCGACCTGTATGCTCTAGTCGGCTGGCCCTCGCTACATATTCGTCGCCAGACCCACTGGCTCCAGGTCATCTACAAGTCTATGCTAGGTAAAGCTCCGCCTTATCTCAGTTCACTGGTCACGATAACAACACCCACCCGTAGCAATAGTTCATCTGTAAATAGCCCACCAAATCTACCTACATCATCCCCATACTGTTTTTATTTTTTTACTTTTCTGCCCTTTTGCACACCAGTGTCTCTCCTTGCACATCATCATCTGCTCATTTATCACTCCAGTGTTAATCTGCTAAATTGTAATTATTCGCTCCAATGGCCTTACCTCCTCATGCCTTTTGCACACACTGTATAAAGACTTTCATTTTTTTCTACTGTGTCATTGACTTGTTTATTGTGTTATTGTCTTGTTTATTGTTTACTCCATGTGTAACTCTGTGTTGTTGTCTGTGTCGCAGTACTTTGCTTTATCTTGGCCAGGTCACAGTTGTAAATGAGAACTTGTTCTCAACTAGCCTACCTGGTTAAATAAAGGTGAAATATATATATTTTTTAAACAGGCCATTATTTAATCAGACGGTAGAGACGTGTCTGCTTGTCAGCCTCCAAAACAGACTATTATATAATCAGACGGTAGAGACGTGGCAACCTAAACCTTTTCTCCATATATGTTCGATAACAACCAAAAGTACTCATTACATTTTGAATGCTTAGCAGGACAGGAAAATTGTCAATTTCAMGCACTTATCAAGAGAACATCCCTGGTCATCCCTATTGCCTCTGATCTAGTGGACTCACTAAACACAAATATTTTGTTTGTAAATTATGTCTGCGTGTTGCAATGTGCCCCTGGAAATGGTGCCATCTGGTTTGCATAGTTTCCTGCAGTCAGTGACCAAAAGCGCCCCCTTTGGCCTCAAGATGGCGTTGAGAGGTGTCAGCTTCGCTTCTAGTCCTTAGGAAACTGTGCAGTATTTAGTTTTTTTATGTTTTATTTCTTACATTGTTAGCCCAGAAAACCTTAAGTGTTATTACATGCTGCCGGGAAGAACTATTGGATATCAGAGAGACGTCAATTTACCAGCACATCCAGCACTACGACCAGGAATACGACTTTCCCAAAGCGGATCCTTAGTTTGCACCTCCCAGGGCATTTGAACTGACTCCAGAGTCCGACCCAAAAGAACGCCGTAGGAGGAGGGTGCCGGAGCGGTCTTCTAGTGAGGCTACGGATGYGCGCACACCACCCACCGCTTCTGAGTATATTACTCACTTATGTCCAGTCCCTAGTTAACAAAGTCGACAAAATTAGGTCAAGAGTTGCTTCCAAAGAGATATCTGGGGTTGTACAATACTCTGKTTCACGAAGACAGGGCTAGCTGGRGACATGCTGTCGGAGTCCATACAGCCAACGGGATTTTCAGTGCATTTCGCCGACAGGAACATACATCTCTCTGATAAGAAGAAGGGCGGGGGTGTATGTTTCATGATTAACGACTCATGGTGTAATTGTAACAACATACA
>NW_019946141.1:26685-34394 GCF_002910315.2 Salvelinus sp. IW2-2015
AGTAACTCAAACCTTTGTTCACCTGACCTAGAACTCCTCACAATCTAAATGCTAATCTAAATTTACTCTCCCACGAAAACTTACTCATCGGTTATCCTCACAAACCGTGTAATCCCCGCAAGTGAGGATACCAAGCACGCCCTCAAGATCTTCACGGAACTTTATGCAAACTTGCAAGACCATGCAATATCCCCTACATGCGTGCACTGCATTTTGCTTTAGCTGCTGGATTTTAACAAAATTAATCTAGATAACAATCTACCTAAATTTATCACAGCATGATGATTGCGGTCAGTACCACTTTGCGCGCCTACTCCTCAACTTCCCGTCAACAATACCTCTAAGCCCTCACTATATCTTGGCAAACTATCTCATGCAGGACAGATATAATCTTAGAATTGCTCCCACTCCTTATTCAAGCTAAGAGCCAACTAAAACCAGCATAGTTGCCCCGTGGAAACCAATATTAGACGATTCTGTAGATCCAACGCTCGTTACTCAGTCCAATCCGCGTCGGATTCCACTTTTCAAATTGCTTCGATCACGTGGACTGGGATAGATTCAGTAGCCTCAGACAATAAATTACTGTATACGCTGACATTGGTGAGTGAGTTTATTAAAGTCGTGAAATACTAGGATATTTTCATTTCTTTATGTACCCACTGTGACTAATTAAAACATCCTTCGCACTAACCAGAAACTGATGGACTTGATTGCAGCATTCGCACAAAACCAAATAGCCAGCGATACCACTCAGCCATTTAACCATGACAACGGCCGACTAGGAAACATGACCGAATTACAAACATGCAGCTTATTCCCTCATTACAAAATTTGATTATCAAAATTTGACCCTTGGGTTTTTGTGACCATTTTGTGACCATTTGCCATATGAAAATCCCGGTGGAGCGCGATCGCCATCTTTGGGAGTTTTGGTGTATGACACTTGGCATTTGCCATGTTCCACTTGCCATAAGGTTTGAATGAACTGCTGTCCATTTGAGTGGTATTTGCGATTGTGTATATGGTTCGCCCAAAGGCAATAAGTTGCCATTCATTTTTGTCCATTTCATGGGGTCTTCCCTGACCTCGTAAAACTGACTATCCTACCGATCCTTGACTTCGGCGATGTCATTTACAAAATAGCCTCCAACACTCTACTCAGCAAATTGGATGCAGTCTATCACAGTGCCATTCGTTTGTCACCAGAACAGTAAAACCTTTCACATGATTTTAAGGATTTCATCAGCTGATTTTTAAGATGTATTTTAAACAGGTTCTTAATGGGAGAAAAATGTGTTCTCCATGACTTCCCTTTATGAACTAAACATTTCATAGATACCTCAAGGTCCAGTTCCAAGTGTCTGAAATGATATGGTTGGTAACTTTCCATGGAGTATAAAGAGTTTTCTCCTGACCAAAGCCCTGGGTATAACAAGGGCAGTGAATAAACTCCAATGAACTTAAAGGAGCTCCTCTTTTCCACCTCATTTGCATATTTCCAACAGAAAGACAGCAGTGGGTTGGTTCCTACCTTGCTCCCACTGGCTTTTAAGACTTCRCCAGCATCCCAAAYGCCACTCTATTCCCTATGTAGTCAAAAAGTAGTGTGCACCATATGGGGAATAGTGTTCCATTTTGGAACTCAGTCTTACTACTTTGGAGTTGAAAGTGTATTGAGATTCAGAGGGAGAGAATTATTATGGGGTCCCCTCTATCTCACTCCCAGGCAGATTCAACAACATTTTTAATCAGAAAATCAAAAGATACTCTTAAAGTCAACCTGAGGAGAAGTGTTGCTGTCGGTGTGTGTGTGTGTGCGTGTGTGTTTGTGTGTGTAGTGTTACTTGTCTTCGAATCACTGCCGTTCTCCAGGCACACATACACACATACACACACACACACACACACACACACACACACACACACACATGCGCACACGCACGCACACACATACACATGCACACACATACTGTACACATACACACACATACACGTATCACTGAATTACATAGGAGGATAGACAGACATACTGAAGAATTACATAGGAGGATAGACAGACATACTGATGAATTACAGTCAGACAGACATACTGATGAATTACAGAGGAGAATAGACAGACATACTGATGAATTACAGAGGAGAATAGACAGACATACTGATGAATTAAGAGAGATGAGATCTGATTTGCGTAAGACGCGGATTTTAACAAAGTAATCTGAGAACAAGGCTACTCCTAAAATCCACTATCAGCATCACTACGACATGCAGTACACGGTAACTCTAACTTTCCGTGATGCATCAAGGCCCTCACACACCTCTCGCCGCTCTTTCATGGCAACATCTATCATCCACAGCACTTATCACTCATCTCTAGCTCACACACACAACAACACACACACCCCTCACACACACCAAAAATCAAGATCGTGGTTCCCCTGGATATAATTAAAGACCGACCAGCGAGAGTTTTCCTGCTATAAGCCTTGTGACCTTTGTCAGGCACTGCCAGCGACACAGAGAGAGCGGAGAGAGAGGAAGCAGAGAGAGAGAGAGGAGACAGAGAGAAGCGAGAGCGAGAGAGAGAGAGACAGAGAGAGAGAGAGAGAGTTAGACCGAGAGCGAGAGAGAGAGAGACAGAGAGACAGAGAGACAGAGAGAGAGAGGAGAGAGAGACATGAGAGCAGAGAGAGAGACAGAGAGACAGGAGGAGACATGAGAGAGAGGAGAGAACAGAGCGAGAGAGAGAGAGAGAGAAGAGGAGAGAGAGAGAGATGAGAGAGACAGAGAGAGAGAGAGAGAGACAGACAGAGGAGAGCAGAGAGAGAGAGACACTGAGAGCAGAGAGACAGAGAGACAGCGAGAAGAGAGACGCAGAGACAAGAGAACGAGAGACAGAGAGAGATGAGAGGGTCCTCTATACGAGGACAAAGCTCCTTTCTGCTGCGCTGAACCGAGAGAGAGAGAAGCCAGGGATGGCCATCTGAAGGCACCCTATTCCCTATGTAGTGCACTACTTTTACTTGTGCCAAAGGGTAGAGACTATTGGGAACAGGTTGCATGTTTTGGACAGACGCTATGAACACAGTCACATGCGCACACATAGACCTATGCACGGACTGACGCCGCAAACACACACGCACGCACGCACGACGCACGCACGCACGCACGACGCACACGCACGACACCACATCACACACTACAACCACACACACATCAGCTCAAGTCACAGGGGATTACTGATTCAGTGATTATGGGGTTATTGTTGGAGCGTCGTCTGAATGGCCAAGAGATGATTGGGAGAGTATGCAGAAGAGAGATGGGAGGGGGAGGATGACTAAGAAGAGCAAGATTGGAAGGGGAGGAAGACAGAGAGAGGATGGGAGGGGGAGGACGACAGAGAGAGAGATGGAGGGGAGGACGACAGAGAGAGAGAGCGATGGAGGGGGGACACAGAGAGAGAGATGCGATGGAGGGGGAGGACAACAGAGAGAGAGACGGATGGAGGGGGAGGATGACAGAGAGAGAGAAGATGGAGGGGGAGGATACCGAGAGAGAGAATGGAGGGGGAGGAGACAGAGAAAGAGGAGATGGAGGGGGAGGATGACAGAGAGAGAGAGATGGAGGGGAGGATGACGAGAGAGAGATGGATGGGGGGCGGATGAAGAGAAGAGATGGAGGGGGAGGATCGCAGGAAGAAGAGAGAGATGAGGGGAGGATGACCGAGAGAGAGAATGGAGGGGGAAGATGCAGAGAGAGAAGATGGAGGGGAGGAAGCAGAGAGAGAGAAATGGAGGGGGAGGAGACAGAGAAGAGAGAGAGATGGAGGGGGGAGGAGACAGAGAGAGAGAGAGATGGAAGGGAGGAAGACGACAGAGAGAGAGAGAGATGGAGGGGGAGGGACGACAGAGAGAGAGAGAGGAGGAGGGGGGAGTAAGCGAGAGAGAGATGAAGGGGAGATGCCCGAGAGAGAAGAGATGGAGGGGGGAGGAGCAGAGGGGAGGTGGCGGGGGGAGGAAGGCAGCGAGAGATGGAGGTGGAAGGAAGGCAGAGAAAGAGATGAGGGGGAGGAAAGGCAGAAAGAGATGGAGGGGGAGGAGGCAGGAAAGAGATGGAGGGGAGAGGAGGCAGAGAGAGACTGGAGGTGGAAGGATGACCGGAAGAGAGATGGTGGAGAGTATGCAAGACGAGAGAGATGGAGGGGGAGGACAACAGAGAGAGAGATGGAGGGTGAAGAAGACGAGAGGAGATGGAGGGGGGAGGAAGACCGGAAGAGAGATGAAGGGGGAAGGCTGAGAGAGAGATGGAGGGGGAGGTACGACAGCAGAGAAAGATGAAGGGGGGAGGTGACAGAGAAAGAGACTTAAAATGCTGAACAGACTGCAACGTGGGTAACTTTTTTTTTAATGTGACAGTTCAGAGACTTGTTTGTGGGCTTTTCCCTGCCTATTATTATACTTCCCCTCCGTCACTATCTGAGTTATAGTCTACATCTCAAAAATGAAAATAATGCTACCCTCAAAGCATACGGGCGACGCCAGTCTCCTAATACTCCTTTTTTGAGAACTATATGTAAAGCAGTAGTCATTTATTTAACCAGGGAAGTCAGGTAAGAGCAAATTCGTTATTTACAATGACGGCCTATCGACCAGTGGGTTTATTTGCCTTGTTTCAAGGCAGAACGACAGTGTTTCTCTTGTCAGCTCGGGGATTTGATATATAACCTTTCGGTTACTGTCCCATACGCTCTATACCCTAGACTAACCCTTCACGTCCCATCATCAAGACAGACAACAGCAGGAAACAAACAGGGAGACAGATAGATCGACAGACAGCCGACTGAACAGGCGGACGGCAGGGAAGCAGAAGGGAGGCAAATCAGAAGACAGACAGACCGACTGACAGGCGAACGGAAAGGGAACAAGACGAACCGGGCAGACAACATTTCTCTTTCATCACACACACCCTGATTGCTCACTGAGATGAATGCCTTTACAGAACAAACAACACATACCCACATTCCATTCCTAAAATGTATTGAATTGTGATGCACAGCGCGTGCAAGGGCTTTCCTCTTTTTATCATAAACCTATTTCTTGCCCTGACGCGAGTACATCAACACATCACACAAAACACTCAACAACACAGAGCACACACACTCACACCCAAACACAAACACTCAACACACACACAAACAGCACACAGCACACAACAAGACACACACAACACACACACACAAAACACACAACACACTGACACACCAACACAAGCACATCAACACACACAGCAGAGTATGGTGGGTGATATGCTGAATGTTTTCACCAGGGTTCACACGATTCCTGCCACTGTCATTGTTGGCCTCTCTCTTCTTCACTGTGTTAATGTGTGTGGTGTGTGTGTGTGGTGTGTGTGTGTGGTGTGTGTGTGTGGAGCGGACTAGAGTTTCTCCATCACAGCAGGCATCAGTCACCGTGGTGATATATTTTTAATATGGAGAAGCAACAGAACAACTCCGTCAAGCTGAGAACGGCAGACTCTAGAATGGATGAATAAGCTGTACGGGTCTAGATGGATGATAGCTGTACAGGGTCTGGTGGATGAATAGACTGTACAGGGTCTAGATGGGGAATAGACTGTACATGGGTCTAGTTGGATGAAGATAGACTGTACAGTGCTAGGTTGGATGAAGCTGTACAGGGTTAGGTTGATGAATAGCTGTAAGGGTCTAGGTTGGGATGAAGGTGTACAGGGTCTAGGTGGATTACTAGGACTGTCAGGGTCTTAGAATGGATGGATAGACTGTACAGGGTCAGAATGGATGAATAGACGTGTCACAGGGTCTAGGTTGGATGAATAGACTGTACAGGGTCTGGTTGGGATGAATTAACGTACAGGGTCTAGTTTGGATGAATAGATCTGTAACAGGGTCTAGGTTGGATGAATAGACTGTACAAGGGTCTAGGTTGGATGAATAGACTGTACAGGGTTAGAATGGATGATTATGACTGTACAAGGGTCTAGGTTTGGATGAATAGACTGTACAGTCTAGGTTTGGATGAAAGACTGTACAGGGTCTAGGTTGGATGAATAGACTGTTACAGGGTCTAGGGTTGGACGAATAGACTTACAGGGTCTACGTTGGACGAATAGACTGTAACGGGTCTAGGTTGGATGAATAGACTGGTACAGGGTTAGTTGGATAATAGACTTTGTACATGGGTCTAGGTTGGATGAATAGACTGTACGGGTCTAGGGGTTCTTCTAATTAGACTGTTACAGGGTCTAGGTTTGGACGAATACGACTGTACAGGGTCTAGGTTGGACGAATAGACTGTATCGGGTCTAGGTTGGATGAAATAGCCTGTACAGGGTCAGGTTGGACGATAGACTGTACTCTGCAGGGTCCTTTCCTACATACACAATCCCACCAACAGTCTGTCAAGTGCACTACCTTTTGACCAGGGCCATGGGCACAGGGCATAGGGAAGTAGAGCATAGGACATAGGGCATAGGGCAATGGGAATAGGGATAGGGAAATAGGGCATAGGGCATAGGGCCTAGGGAATAGGGCTATGGCATATGGATAGGGAATAGGGCATGAGGGCATAGGGAATAGGGCATAGGGAATAGGGCATATGGCATTGGCTAGGGAATAGGGTATAGGGCCATAGGCATAGGGCATAGGGAATAGGGCATAGGGAAATAGGGCATATGGCATAGGGGAATAGGTGCTAGGGGCAAGGGCCATAGGGAAATTAGGGATGGGAATATGATACAACTTGGAAAACGCCATTATTATAATTTTTTTTCCATTATATATGTGTTTAGCAACAGTGAGGATGGTGTTAGGGAGGGGAGCAATTCATGATCAACTTTATCAATTTGCCGTAAAAACAATCAAGAGGCAAATTGGTTTTATAGCGGTAATAGTTGTTACAGGTTGGAAAATCTAGGTATCATAAGCAGTAAGGTTTTAATGAACCAGCCAATCCAAGTGTACTACATCATATGAACTAGTCTTGTGTTCCTCCAATAGGACAAGCAACACACGTTTTGTAACGACACAACTGTATTTCACCGTGCTTCTGTTTCATGGCTACGCATGAACCATCATATCATTTTAGCTTCCAAACAGAGTGTTGCCATAGATGGAATGTCTAGGTCTTTCCCTTCTCTACATTCCTCTTATGGCTGTATACCCAATGAGTCTTTCTTCCCTATATAAGTGCATCTGCTTTGAATCAGGGCCTATGGCACTGTTTAGGGAACTGTAAAGGAATTAGGGGGGCTGATTTGGGGATGAAGCCAATGTCTGAGGTTGGTAATGAAGTCATATGTAGACGATGGTGCTGGTAGTCCATTCCAGAAAACATCTCTTCAAATCGTACGTCCTGTCCTATCCTCCTCTGTAATTCATCATATGTCTGCAATCTCTACTGTAATTTTCTATCTCCTCTGTATTCAAGTTCCTGCATATGTCTTGTATTCTCAGTAGGTCCTATCCTCTGTAATTCTTCAGTAGTTCTGTCCTATCCTCCTCTGTAATTCATCAGTAATGTTTGTCTTATCTCTGTAATTCATCAGTAGTTCTGTATCCTCCTCTGTAACTTCATCAGTAGGTTGTACTATCCCTCCTCTGTAATTCTCAGTATGTCTGTCTATCCTCCTCCTGTAATTCATCAAGTATGACTTTCTTACTCTGTTGCTTC
>NW_019946142.1:0-2749 GCF_002910315.2 Salvelinus sp. IW2-2015
CAATGCACAAACAATACTTTAAAAAATATAAACAATATAATTATAGAGATAAACTCAAAATACCAACATGTGAGAAATACTGTACTTTATTAATGCTTCAATGGAACCAAACAAAATCATACAACTATTTAATACAAATAAATTTCACCAAATCAAAGTTTCATAATTATTGGCACTCCTCATTTAGTACTCTGGCAAGGATAACAGCAGGAGTCTTTTCCTGTAATGTTTGACAAGGTTAAGGAACACATTTGAAGGGATTTTGGACCATTCCTCTAGCAGATCCTTTCAAGATCCTTCACATTCTTGGGTTTGCGCTTATCAACTGCCCTCTTCAACTCAGCACACAGGTTTTCGATTGTATTGAGGTCCGGCGACTGAGATGGCCATGGCAGAACATTGATTTTGTTGTCACAGAACCATTTCTGTGTGGATCTTGAGGTATGTTTTGGGTCATTGTCTTGTTGGAAAGTCTACCTACGGCCAAGTCCCAGCCTTCTGGCAGAGGCAACAGATTGTCAGCCAAAATTGCCTGATACTTGGTGAAATTCCTTATGCCATCAACCTTAATTAACCAGTGCTCCTGGACCTCTGTAATTAAAACAGCCCCAAAACATCACTGACCCACCACCATATTTCACCGTGGGTATGAGGTGCCTCTCCTTGTACGCATCTCTGTTTCGACGCCAAACATGCGGTGCTGTTTCTGACCAAAACGATACATTTTGGTCTCATCTGACCAGAGCACCTTCTTCCAGTCATATTGAAATTATGTTTGGCAAACTCCAAGCGCTTGCGTCTGTGTCTTGGGGTCAGAAAGGGCTTTCTTCTGGCAACCCTTCCAAAGAGCCTGTGGTTGTGGAGGTGACGTCTGATAGTGCTTTTTGAAACTTGGTGACTCCAAGACGCCACCAAGGCCTGCAATTCTTTCACAGTGATTCTTGGTGATTTTGTTGCTTCTCTCACCATCCTCCTCCCTATCCTGAGGGGCAAAATGCATTTGTATCCTCTACCCGTGAGGTTTTCAACTGTTCCATATCTTTTGAATGTAATAATTGCCCTGACAGTGCTCAGTGGTATATTCAATCTTTTGTGGATGTTCTTGTAGCCATTACCAGATTTATGAAGGTCTACAACCATCTGTCTCTTTTGAACTGCCAGTTATTTTGTTTTCTTCATGGTGTTGGATGACAAAGGGATATTGCATGCGTGTTACCTCATTTTTATACCCTAATGAGACAGGAAGTGATGTAATGGCTCAATATAGTTCCTTAAGACTTAGATAAACTTAAATAAGTGGAATTTAATTCCTGGTTTAATTTTGGTAGATGTGATTTATAATTGTCTTTAAGGGTGCCATTAATTGTGAAACCTTGATTTGGAGGACATAGATTTTTTATTAAATCAATAAATGATTTTGGTGGGTTCCATTGAAACATTAATAAAGTACAGTATTTCTCACATTGGTATTTTGAGTTTATCTCTATAATGATACTTTTTTAAGTATTGTTTGTGCATTGCCAGTCAGGGGTGCCAGTAATTTTGGAGCCCACTGTATGTGACTTACAGTCATGCGTGCATACAATGTTATGTATGGGTGGCCCCAGGAATCAAACCCACCATCCTGGCGCCATGCTCTACCAACTGAGCTAACGGGACTGTAACGGGACTGTGATAGTAGAATATGGTTTACTACTCTCTCACTGACAGAGATAGACGCCTCTCTAGCTCTGAGAATACCTCCATGCCGGATGGTTGTAGTGCTGCTATGAAACCTGGCACCATTCCGTTAATTTTCTTACGAGCCTTAGGAGATCACAGTGGGCCACATGCCAAGAGTCATTCAATGTCATTCATTTCACCGTTTATGTTGAGCTATCTAATCAAGTGTGTAGTGCAATTCCACAATTATGTTGAGCTTTTTAACCAAGAGTGCATTGCATATAACCCAGTTCCACAGCCCTGGGGTGGCTCATTGGAGCCAAGGCATCACAGCTGTAGGAAGACCAATCTTAATACAAAGCAAGACTGAGCACAAAGAGACTACAGAGCAGACCAAGTGTTTAGCCAGCTAAACTCTCTTACATTCAGCATGCAGCCTGCCTGTCTCACAGTAAGCACAGGGACTTAATAGAGACTAATACAAGCAGGCTTTACTGACATTTTTTACCTATGACTACTGGATATCTGCCAAATCCTTTTTTCAACTATCTAGGGCCATTTTGAAGAAAGAAGATGTTCAGTTTTTCTGACATTCTCTAATATTCTGATACTCAACTCACTGCCTGACTAACAGTATGAGCTCTGAGACATGGACCTAAAGGAAATGTCACCGTGTTTACTGAGCTATAAAGTCTGACTGATATATCATCAAAGTGGGTCAGAAACATGAGCAAGAGGCATGCAGGGACACCTTAGGTCAGAGGTCAGATTGAGAGCTAGGTTGTTTATCATATTGATCAGGGATGGACCACACAATAGGCATGTGTTTAGCCCGACTAATAGAAAGGGGATCAATATTTATTTATTCAACCTGTATTTAGCCAGGTAAATCATTGAGAACAAATTATCTACTGTAATAATACAGGGATTGTCACTGAGCCTAATTTAGGTCAAACCTGTCTGTGTCTACAGTGTGTATTTAGGACTGTAGTGCTATAGGGGTATGAGTGGGCAGGATGCCAAGCTCTCCAGGATCTGCAGTGGGAAACTCTACTTATCTATTGGTGTGTGTGGTACACATAAATAA
>NW_019946142.1:9089-13217 GCF_002910315.2 Salvelinus sp. IW2-2015
AGCTGGCTGCACCGACTCCGTTAGCGTCTCTTGAGTTAGCCATGTTTCCGTGAAGCAGAGCACGTTGCAATCCCTGATGTCTCTCTGGAATGCTACCCTGCTGCTCGATTTCATCAACCTTATTGTCAAGAGACTGGACATTGGCGAGTAGTATGCTAGGGATGGAGCGCGATGTGCCCGTCTCCGAAGCCTGACCACGAGACCGCCTCGTTTTCCCCTTTTACGGCGTCGCACAGGGTCGCCGGCTGGGATCAGATCCATTGTATTGGGTGGAAGGCAAAACACTGGATCCGTTTCGGGAAAGTCATATTCCTGGTAGGAACGATGATGAGTTGACGTTAATCGTATATTCAGTAGTTCCTCCCGACTGTATGTAATGAAACCTAAGATTACCTGGGGTACCGATGTAAGAAATAACACATAAAAAAACAAAATACTGCATATTTTCCAAGGAACGCGAAGCGAGGCGGCCATCTCTTTTCGGCGCCGGACCTGAGCTCTACTCTATGCAACATATCTATAGGCTAAATCTGATTGAGCTCAAAGAGAATGCAGCCATAAGCCTCTGCAGACACCTTGCGAAATAACAAAGTCAAAGTTTAACCATACAAAGTAAAGAGATGCCTGCTGAAAACTGACTCCAGCTCCACACAGAGGGCAGAATAAACAGAGCCTTTGGTTACAGCTACAGTAGGAGATGTGATTTTATTGTACGCAAGCAAAAAGGGCCAAGGCAGGAAAAGCAGATGTTTCTGTGTCTATGTCATCAGTCTACTTTGGTCTCCTCAATATAATTTATGACAGCATCTCACTGCTACTATGGGATGTGCCCTGACCTGCTGAATATATTCCCTAGGTGAGTATACACCGAAATCAGGCCTCAATACGTTCCCTAGTAGGGAGAGAGAGAGAGTACAGAATGGTACCTGGTTGGTTTAGCTCACAATGTGTAGCAGATGGCGAAGTTACTGTCGGAAATGCTAAAGCACTGTCGGAAATGCCTAGGCTTTCTGGGTAAGTGGTGTTGGCGTCGGTTCAAATCCAGGGTCCGCCTTGGACAGAGATGGACCGTGTTATACACAAGTAAACCTACTGGACAACTGCAGGGTATTAGAGACAGAGAGCCAAAAAGGACCCAAACACATAGAGTAGAGTACAGTACACACTGCAGTTCATACCATACCCACAGACCACAGCAGTATAAGCTACAGTACAGTAGAGTAGAGTACAGTACAGTGCACACTGCAGTCCATACCACACCCGCATACCACAGACCAGCTGCATGAATACAGAGTGAGATCCGACCACGGCCACATAAAAGCAGACCACTCCCTCCATGGGGTCAGCTAGTCACCACACTGCCCAGAGATCTATCGGCTGGAGGGCTGAAGGTCTGGTGAAAACGCTGGCCCCTGTGATAAATCACAATTTCACTGGTATTAAAAGTGGAAATTACTAAAAGCTAATATGAGATCAGAGGGACTCTTTATCTTGATTAAATCTTAATATAGTAAAGATCTCCATGGGGGGGGGAAATGTGGTTGAGAGCGCAGCAAATTGAGTTGAAGGGAGACTCAGAGGCAAGCACGAGTTCCTAGAGCGCAACTTGGAAAGGGTTCACTCAGAATTATGGCTTAAAATCATATTGGAAAAACATSTCTAAGAGTTMAATCCTGATGAAATAAGARGTAAAACRTATCCAGCTGCACACTGGACACAGTCAGTCAATAGCACAGGTTTACACAGGGACTGTTGTCTTTCCAAGTTCTGGCCACAGGTGTRTTTYAGARATGCATATAAAAAATCAAGTYAAAGGWACAAATATGTCCATCATGATCCTTCATTGAGATCCCAGATCCTGGACTCAGAAACCAGTCAACCCAACCTGACCTCTGTTTCACTCCTTATGGACAGATAACAGTGTTATACTCTGCTGCCCTCTGCTGGTTATGTATAATTGATTAAATGTCTTTAATAAAATGTACTGTATCTTGCATTTGGATGCAGTTGATCTTGAGAACTCTTTTGGGACCGTGTTTTCTCGTGTTTGAAGGTTTTGTGGAATGATGTCAACATTTCATCTCAATGAATTATGCTTTTCTTTCCTCTGATTCCATCCATCCTGTCACTGTTCTGTTCTATTCTGAGTGGTTTGGCAGGAGTCCACAGGCCTGGCCAGGCCACTGGTAAATGAGTTAAGTGTCCTACCTGACACCTCCCTGCCACACAGATGAAAGTCTCGTTCTGGCCGCACGGCGTCCCATCGATGACCCTATCCGACTGACGCACGTAGAAGCGGAAACCGATCGCACGACAGTTGAGCTCACAACGCTGGTCGCCTGAAACTGTGACAGAGGAGACACAGAAATGAATGATTTGATATGATTTATGAGTACAAAACATTATCTCTCTCTGGTAGGGTGCCTGGCAGGGCTGTAAATGTACATTGTTCAATGTAGGTGGACAAGCTGGGTAGACTGCTGCATTAGAATTGTGATGTARTGCAGTAAAGAGTTGTTTTCTTCCATTGAGCCATGCTGCCATCTAGCAACTGATGCGAGGAGTGGACTAAATCCTGGCAYGTCCTCACAATTATCCTGTGATTACAAGTGATGAGTAAATCAATGTTTGCAGTGTTCCTTCTACAGTAATGCTGTGTGGTGAAAGGTAATGTCAAGCAACAACGAGGGATTCAAGGAAAGCTAACCAAATTCTTAATAAATCCAAGGGATCAAGGGAAGTTAACAGGTTATTTKCTCCTCTCTGGTGATCCATTAGTGGTAATWAGAAYCACAGATCTCTGGGTGGTRTCTCTTGTGTGGGAGGGAGGCAGATGCCCTCCAGGCCTGGAAACCACTGGGAGTTGGCAGGCAGTGGGGTGAATGTAACGTCAGGTTTGTAATCCACCTGCACTTGGACTTCACTCAGATGTTTTGTGCATTAGCTCACGAGGTTACAAGGACAGCTATTGCTAAAAGTGTTGTAATTGCATGTTCATGTGTTTGAGATAGGTATCAAGCAAACTTGACTTGTCCTCATCAACTAAAGTGAAGTTATTTGAGCTTTAATCTAGTCATACGTCTGCAGTAAATGCCATTCACTCCAACAGAGAGAAGAAAAACANCTTGTCCTCATCAACTAAAGTGAAGTTATTTGAGCTTTAATCTAGTCATACGTCTGCAGTAAATGCCATTCACTCCAACAGAGAGAAGAAAAACACAACATGTTAATCAGTATCCTAAAAGTAATTGTCTATCCTTGAGGTGTTTTGACTGTTGCTTGGATACTTAAGACACCTAGATCTCCAAACAGCTAAACAACATCTGGCAGCTCAGGACATTCATCAAAATGGCCGAGACAGGTGACATACTTTGGCGCTTACATCACCTCACACCTTGGATAATATTGTCCAACACCACGGTAATATGAAAAACATGACGAGACCCACCCATACCTTCATTGAAAGGCTCCCACTCGTACAGTCGACCCATGAAGTGATAGCTGTTGTAGGAAGAACACTGCACCGCTCTGATGTGTCTACTGGCTGGAGGACAGGCCTGAACAGACATATAGACAGATAGAGAGTGAATATGTGTCCCCCGGCCTACTATGTCCAGAAATGGCCACATTCTCCCCCAAGGTAAATTCCAGTCTTTACAATCGCTGCCTAGCAAAGTTAACCATCGTAAAATCTCCACTATATCTGTCTTGTCAGACCTCATCTTCCTTAATAACCTCCATGTTTTACCCTTCGTGATTGATTTAGCTGTTTAGCTGTGGGTTACAGTGAGGGATTAATTCATAAATGATCATAAGTGATGGCTGAACCGTTCTTACGTTGTTGTTGCAAATCTTGTACTGGTTGTGCTCTCCCACACAGGAGGAGGTGGGCAGTGGGTTGTAGGGCCGTCCAAAGGGTTGCTGAGCTGCTGAGGCCTGGCTGGATGAGTGCTGCTGCTCCTGCCTAGGTTGGTGCCCCTGGCTGGACTGGTAGAGTGAGGAGGACCAGGGTGGGCTAGACCTGTGCTGGGGGGCTGGGTTAGGGTTAGAGTTAGGGTTAGCCCTGGGCTGGGAGGCTGGATTATGGTTAGCCCTGGGAGGGGAGGCTGGGTTAGGGTTAGACCTGGG
>NW_019946142.1:13242-34354 GCF_002910315.2 Salvelinus sp. IW2-2015
AGAGAGACTCATAGAAACTATACACATAAGAACAAAACATCAGAAACCAACCCAACATAGAATGCCCACCCCCCATTCACTCACGCTGACCAGAACTACAAATAGACAATAAAAAGGAACTAAGGTCAGACGTGACAGGTTTTCCTCAGAATTTCCCTGTATATTTTGGCGCATCTCCATAATTCTTCAATTCTGACCAGATTTCCCAGTTCTGGCCGATGAAAAACATCCCCAGCACTGATGCTGCACCAAGCATGCTTCACTGTGGGATAGGTTGTTCTAGGGGTGATGAGGTGTTTGGGTTTGCGCCAGACATATGCATTTTCCTTGGTTGCCAAAAAGATACCATTTATACTCATCTGACCAGAGGTACATTTTCTTCCATATGTTTGGGGAATCTCCACATGCTTTTTGCGAACACCAAACTTTTTTTCTTATTTTCTTCTTTAAGCAATTATTTTTTCTGTCGCTCTCGTAAAGCTCAGCTTCTGTGGAGTAATACGGCCTTACCCAAGTGGTCTACGGACGAGTACTCCAATCTCTGCTGTGGAGCTTTAGCAGCTCTCTCAGTGTTTGCCACCACCTGGACTTGGGTCTCTTTGCTTGCCTCTCTGATTATGCCCTCCTGCTGGGTCCGTGAGTTTTGGTTTGCGCCGTCCTTGGCTAAGTTTGGTTGTGGTTCTGTCTTTTCATATTCTCCTCTTTTTAATAATAAATGAATGGTACTCTCCGGTGCGGATGTTTCAAAGTTTCTGAGTATTTTTATATAACCCAACCTTGATTCTGTACTTCTCCACACTTTGTCCCTCGACCTGTTTGGAGAGCTCCTGTTCTTCCTGGTGCAGCTTGCTTGGTGGTTGCCCGCTTTGCTTCGTGGTGTTGCAGCTCTGGGGCTTTCAGCTAAAGGTATATATATACTGGAGATTCATGTGAACTTAGAATGCACACAGGCTGGGACTTTATTTACTAATTATCGTGACTTTGAAGGTAATTGGTTGCACCAGATCTTTATTTTAGGGTTCATAGCAAGAGGGGTGAATACAATATGCATAACACTTTCCGTTTTCTATATTTTAGAATTTTTTGAAACAAGTTATTTTTCCATTCACTTTCACCAATTTGGAACTACTTTTTGTCGTATGCCTTACACAGAAATCAAATAAAAATTCATTCAAATTCAGGTTGTAATGTTACCAAAAGGAAAACGCCAAGGCGGGATGAATACTTTTGCAAGGCACGTATTATTACCTGACCCTAAACTCTACAGTAACTAACATTTTTTGACATACTCCCTGGTCTTTTGTACCCTATCCTTTACAGTTGTATTTGGTCTTCAGCCAAATGACTGAGTGGGACAAGTGGTAAGGGTGCGTGCTGGGGCAGGGAAGAGTCCAGGGCAGGAGAACCGAACTTGGTATAAATGGAGTCGTTGTAATAGGTGCTCAAAACTCCGAAATCCACACATTTACAAAAAAGTAATGACAGTGGGTACAAAACCCCGTCACACCACCAGAATAATAAGCACCAATCAACAACAAACATCACCGACAGGCATGAAGGGGAAACAAGAGGGTTTTTAAATACACAACATGTAATTGATGGGATTGGACGAGTGTTGATGGAAGACAAGACAAAAACCAATGGAAAATGAAAAATTGATCAGCTGTGGCTAGACAGGCGGTGACCGCCGAACACCGCCCGAACAAGATGAGGGACCGACTTCGCGGAAGTCGGAACAGACAGTTGGATAACTTTGACGCTTGTGTTGGAGTTAAAGGGTGACAAGTTATTATCCTGTGTACAATTAATTGATTGCAGTTTGTCAAGCCTATGGCACTGCAGTAATGACAGTGATAGCCCTTACCTCGTCTGGTCTCTACATCTGGCTCTGTAGTCATGGAGAATTGTCATGGTCCATATTTCAGCAGTGAGAGGATGGTAGTGGCCACCCAGGAGAGAAAGACTCTCAGAGACTATAACCGGGGAAGGAGAACATATCTTAATGATGATGATAAAGTCTGACAACCTTGGAACTAGGACATATTTCTGAGTTAATAAAACCTTTAGAAAAATATATACACTTAGTGTACAACATTAAGGGCACTTGCTATTTCCATGACATAGACTGACCAGGTGAATCCAGGTGATCACTTGTTAAAGTCCACTTTAATCAGTGTAGATAGAGGGGAGGAGACAGGTTAAAGAAGGATTTTTAAGCCTTGAGACAATTGAGACATGGATTATGTATGTGTGCCATTCAGAGGGTGAATTGGGCAAGACAACATATTTAAGTCGCCTTTGAATGGGTATGGTAGTAGGTGTCAGGAGCACTGTTTTGTGTCAAGAACTGCAATGCTGCTGGGTTTTTCATGCTCAACAGTTTCCCACATGTATCAAGAAGGTCCACCACCAATGACACTCAGCCAACTTGACACAACTGTGGGAAGCATTGGAGTCAACATGGGCCAGCATCCCTGTGGAAAGCCTTTCAACACCTTGTAGAGCCATGCCCCCAACGAACCGAGGCGGGGTGTTTTTGTACACTCAGTTTATACAGTAGAGAGAGTGAAGAGGGCAGCAGGGGCGCAACAAGTTGTTTTCTTCTCTGTCGTTTCCATGACTTTTCATTCTCTCTCTGAGTAGAATTGTGTTCAGGAACCAGGGATAGAGAGAGCGTGCGTGAGAGAGAGAGAGAGAGAGAGAGAGAGAGAGAGAGAGAGAAGAGGAGAGCGAGCGAGAGAGTGAAAATTAACGGATAATGTCATGTTCCAGTGACGTTTTACAGACGTTTGGATTTTTGGAGCGGTTTTAAAAATGGATTAACTGATTCGGTGGTAAGTAACTTCTTTAACACCTGGATTGAACTTCTGTCGATAGTTTGGATTATGAGGATAACTGGCGCCACAATTTACCATTGAGAAGCAGAATACTGCACTGGAGAAAGCAACAAGGTAGAAAACACAAGCACAGTTATCCAAGGTAGGAACAGACATTTACGTTTTATGAAAGTGTAATAATATAGGCCTAATAATAATCATAATAGCCTAATCGTAATAATTATAATACATTAGGAAACCTTATATAAATGCAATTGAATTAAATTATTAACGTTTTAGAAATTTATCCATAATTATGCTTATAATGTTTTTGTTTGTCGACTAATTTCTTTCAAAGAAAATTCAAAATGGTAGCCTACATGTTATGTTTCTCCATAAATCGCTAAGGATTTCAGAATTTTGAAAGTGTAATTTAATGGCTCGCTACTTGCGCGCTCACACTTTAAATCAAAATCCTCAGCCTGAACGAGAGCCTCTGTCCCGTCCCTGTCGGTTTTGACAGAATGTCGACTCTTTTTGCGCAGGTGCAGCCAGCTTTCTATTTGTTGATAGCACATATATATACTAGCCTGCAATTGTGATGTTGTTTACCATAACTAAATAATATTTGTAATAGCCCAGCCTTCATAATACGTTTTAAAGACGTTTGAAGTAATAGGCATAGCCTACATGTTTTTGGATAAATAAATTCTAGGCTTTGTGAAAATAAAGTAAATAAATATTATGAATATTATTTATTTAATGACAATGGAACTTTCCAAACCTCACATGGATGGAATTGCACCAGTGTGAGACAACAAACAGACAGGTTTATGTTTAAGTTGAAGTGATCTTTAAACCCCCACATTCATCATACCAAGTGTGGTTTATTTTGAGAGATACATCACAGATGAGTTTTTACTACAAGCACAGTGATAAAAGTGTCACTGCAGTCCAGCCATTTGAAAATGGAGTCCTGTTTCAGTGGTTGGCACTCATTAGGACCAGGCAAGGGTCAAGGGTCAACACACATGGTCAAGTGGGCAGAAGCCATGTTCCCTGAGTCTATGGTCAGGACTTTCAGACAAACGAGCATTAAAAGAGCAGACCTGACACCGCATGTGGTCTTGAGGAGAAGTGTTGTATTAAATATGATATTACTGCTTTATTGCTGTGTTATTAATGTCATTATGTCTGCAAATACAACATATCATTTTTTGGTACTGTAGCCCTCAAAATCTAGGAGATATGAGGGAACTTTGTATCTGGATTCTGAGGTGAGATATCGATTGTCACTTACAATCCTCTGGTGTACATTGAACAGACTCATCATAAACATGTTGTATCACACTGAGCTGCTGATCATGCACTATGCATGATCAATTTAATAATTTTGTTTTAATTGTCTCCAATTTTAGATTATAATACTTTTTCTCTGTAAAAAAAAGCTGTTAAATGTATTATAGCTCAGTATGCTATCTGTCACCACAGAGTTTCTATGCTTCTGCTGCTGCTCAAGACATATCCCCTGGATTGCCAGCTCACTACAGACCACAGGAAGGTCAGTAGAGTGGCTGGGGCCAGCAGAGGGGAGAAGGGGAGCAGGGAGGGGGTTGTGCTGATGGAGGGCACGATATCTGTGTTTTAACGTGTGTGGTCTGTTTGACATCCCCAAGCCCAGGTTGATAAGACCTCACTCGTGTGTTTGCAGCCTGAGAATCAATTTATCACTCGCCTATATCATCATCTCACGCCAGTTGGCACAGAATCACGGAATTTGAACTGCAAAGAAGGCATGATCTTGTCTTCCGATCGTAACCCTAGCCAATTAGCACCCTCCAGTTCACAGAGGATGCATATCCTTTCAACTGTAAGGGGAAGTTTTATAGTGTCTGCTGCGTGGATGATATGTTTCAACCACAAAGCCATTAAATACAACACTAGTCTATCTCGGCCCATGTAAACATGCAATCAGTTATTGAGGAAGGATTCCCCCCCCAGGGGAATCCGATCCGGGTGTAAATCTGTTTCATGCCAGCAGTCAGCAATACATCCTTGTAGAGAGAGAGAGAGAGAGGATCAATATTTATAACTGTACTTTGTGGAGAGTGTTGATGGACAGGCTAACTGTCTGACGGGGCATTCCTCTCTGGGAGAGAGTTTGTCTCTGTTGGCCCTTTGCATTTCCAGGAGTCCAGCTGTTTGACCCATGGCTGACCCTGGAGATGACAGTGGAGTAGAGTTACAAAGGCTGCAGCGAGGAGGGGCCATGGTCTGAGTGATCTCTGAATAGCCCCATGCGTGTGACTGACAGAAGGATAGCTATCTGCCAACTCTCCCTACTATCCTACCGTTTGGGTATTCTCTTACAGTCTTCTCAACGCCAATGGGAGGCTAAGCTTTACCATGTGCATGTGTAAGCTCACAGAGGACAGGATGAATGTAGACAAAGTGGCTCTTAAAGAGCTGGATTTCCTTCTTTGCGGCTCCTCAGGCAAAGCTGGCTGGCGCAGGGCAGGGTTGGCTGGCGCAGGGTCCTGAGACAGAGAGTGCAGTGATAGCCACTAAGGCGCTAATACGTCTCTGGCAGCGTTACACAGAGGGCTAGAGTCAACAGAGGGATATGCAGGTAGTCAGTAGGGGATGGAGAGTAGCAGACAACTCTAATCAGACAAATCTGGGCTTTATCCGACATGAACAGAAGCTCATCGCATACACAGCGAGGGAGAGAGAAAACGGTTGTTGATAACATGAGGTCATTGTCTCATTGGCTTCAAGTCTTTCATGAATAATGATGTTTTCTTTTTCTTCTCTACTCTGCTCCAAGTGGTGTCTGTTTCATGTTATCCATGCTGTGGTGGTGTAGGGCTTTAACTCAGGATGTTCCTGCAGGTTCCTCAAGGGCAGACCCCCAGCAGCAGGAGGCTGGAGGAGTGCAGGGTGGGGCCCCAGGCTCCTGGGGCTCCTGGGGGCCTTGGTCCTCCTGCTCCCGCTCCTGTGGGGAGGGGTTCAGGAACAGAACCGACCCTGCCTACCCTCCCACACCCCCCTCCATGGGTGCTGTTGCCTACCCCTCCAGGCCGGATGGCCACCACCTCAACCAGAACCAGGCCATGTAGTGTCTGCCCTAAGACCCACTGTCCCGCTGCACCGCACAACCCTGGGAGACCCCCACCCCCAACAGCACACCAGCTTGGCAGCCGAGGGGAGCTGAGGGACCAGCAGAGAGACGAGAGGACCAATGCTGGACGCAGGTACAGTATCTATCACACATACAGACAAGGGCCTGTCTGTCTTTCAGTCTGACCTGTGTTTAATGTCCTGCATGCTGAGCAGCCCAGTCTAAAAGTGTCTCTTTGGAGCTCCCAGCTCACCCCATGGTCCATTGGACTCACCTCCAGTGTAAAGCTATTCTTTATGGATGGAGTCAAATGGCTCGGCTTGTGCTTGGCGGGTTTGTGGCCTCCTTCCTGTGAGCTCGAGTTAAAAAGCTTTTAAATAAATAGAGCTGACAGTTGAGTAATGGGGGGTTGTTGACGTAGGAATCCAGTCTCCAGACAAAAGCGCTCTCCGCTCGCGCTTGTTTGCTGACACTAATATCCATCCGCTTCTCAGAAGTAATTTGCACCTGTGATGTGTATCTTTGACATTTTTGTTTGACAGTCTTTTGATAGTCCAGTCAACACATTTTGAATGTAAAACAAGTTGCCGTAAGTGGAGGCTATTTAGCAACAGACAATTGTTTTTACCGTGTGTGTGTGTGTGTGTGTGTGTGTGTGTGTGTGTGTGTGGTGTGTGTGTGTGTGTGTGTGTGTGTGTGTGTGTGTGTGTGTGTGTGTGTGTGTGTGTTGTGTGGTGTGTGTGTGTGTGTGTGTGTGTGTTTTCAGGAGGGCAGTGACAGTCCCATCATTCCAGGGAAGTATGGCTATGGGAGGAGGCCTTACGTTGTGTCTCCTCCAGACAGACACAGGCAGACGTCTGGGATAGAGACAGGGGCTGGTCGCTCCACAGACAGAGACGCTCCTCGCTCTCTGACCTAGCCCGTCAGCCCACAGGCACGGAGGCCACAGGCAAACCCTACCGTCCGCCCTACAACAACCCCCATCTCCACAGCTAACACGCCAGTCCATCACCAGCCCCCAGCCCCCAACCCAGGTCTAACCTAACCCAGCTCTCCCTCCCAGGGCTAACTCTAACCTACCCACTCCAGCCCAGGGCTAAAACCCTAACCCTAACTCTAACTCTAACTCTAACCTAACCTAACCTAACCCAGCCTCCCCTCCCAGGGCTAACCTATACTCTAACTCTAACCCTAACCCAGCCCCCCAGCCAGGTCTAACCTAACCCAGCTCCCCCTCCCAGGGCTAACCATAATCCAGCCTCCCAGCCCAGGGCTAACCTAACTCTAACACTAAACCAGCCTCCCAGCCCAGGGCTAACCCTAATCTAACTCTAACCTAACCAGCCTCCCCTCCCAGGGCTAACCATAACTCTAACTCTAAACCCTAACCCAGCCTCAGCCCAGGTCTAAACCCTAACCCCAGCCTACCTCCCAGGGCTAACCATAATCCAGCCTCCCAGCCCAGGGCTAACCCTAACTCTAACTCTAACCCTAACCCAGCTCCCCTCCAGGGCTAACCATAACTCTACTCTAACCCTAACCCAGCCCCAGCCAGGTCTAACCTAACCAGCTCCTCCCTGCCCCAAACCAAAAGCACACGTAATACAAAATATAGTCCTGCTGCATGTATACATATCACAGCATCCTTGTTAGCTTGGATTCATCAAGCACTAGTTTGAGCTGTGGCCCTGGCCGCCACACTGCTGTAGTGTCTCCTAGGCCCCTCCCCCTGGATTAACAACTGCAGAGGGCCGCTCTGACATGATCGATGGGCAGGAAACCCAGCTCTATCGCGAGCCAATTTCAAAATGAAGGAGAGCAAAATCTGGACCGGGTCGCTTGGGTTGTTGCGGGGACCTGAGAGTGTGTGCGTTCGTGATTGCGTGCGAGGAACACTACCTGAGAAAAAGTATGCACTCAAGACAGGCACACACTCTCTCTGCTGGACACACACACACACACACACACACGGGTAAAAACAATTGTCTGTGCTAAATAGCCTCCACTTACGGCACTTGTTTACATTCAAAATGTGTTGACTGGACTATCAAAGACTGTCAAACAAAATGTCAAAGATACACATCACAGGTGCAAATTACTTCTGAGAAGCGGATGGATATTAGTGTCAGCAAACAAGCGCCGAGCGGAGAGCGCTTTTGTCTGGAGACTTGGATTCCTACGTCAACAACCCCCCATTACTCAACTGTCAGCTCTATTTATTTAAAAGCTTTTTAACTCGAGCTCACAGGAAGGAGGCCACAAACCCGCCAAGCACAAGCCGAGCCATTGACTCCATCCATAAAAGAATAGCTTTACACTGGAGGTGAGTCCAATGGACCATGGGGTGAGCTGGAGCTCCAAAGAGACACTTTTAGACTGGGCTGCTCAGCATGCAGGACATTAAACACAGGTCAGACTGAAAGACAGACAGGCCCTTGTCTGTATGGTGTGATAGATACTGTACCTGCGTCCAGCATTGGCCTCTCTGTCTCTCTGCTGGTCCCTCAGCTCCCCTCGGCTGGCCAAGCTGGTGTTGCTGTTGGAGGGTGGGGGTCTCCCAGGGTTGGTGCGGTGCAGCGGGACAGTGGGTCTTAGGGCAGACACTACATGGCCTGGGTTCTGGTTGAGGTGGTGGCCATCCGGCCTGGAGGGGTAGGCAACAGCACCCATGGAGGGGGTGTGGGAGGGTAGGCAGGGTCGGTTCTGTTCCTGAACCCCTCCCCCACAGGAGCGGGAGCAGGAGGACCAAGGCCCCCAGGAGCCCCAGGAGCCTGGGGCCCCACCCTGCACTCCTCCAGCCTCCTGCTGCTGGGGGTCTGCCCTTTGAGGAACCTGCAGGAACATCCTGAGTTAAAGCCCTACACCACCCACAGCATGGATAACATGAAACAGACACCACTTGAGAGCAGAGTAGAGAAGAAAAAGAATAACATCATTATTCATGAAAGACTTGAAGCCAATGAGACAATGACCTCATGTTATCAACAACGGTTTTCTCTCTCCCTCGCTGTGTATGCGATGAGCTTCTGTTCATGTCGGATAAAGCCCAGATTTGTCTGATTAGAGGTTGTCTGCTACTCTCCCATCCCCTACTGACTACCTGCATATCCCTCTGTTGACTCTAGCCCTCTGTGTAACGCTGCCAGAGAYGTATTAGCGCMTTASTGGCTATCACTGCACTCTCTGTCTCAGGACCCTGCGCCAGCCAACCCTGCCCTGCGCCAGCCAGCTTTGCCYGAGGAGCCGCAAAGAAGGAAATCCAGCTCTTTAAGAGCCACTTTGTCTACATTCATCCTGTCCTCTGTGAGCTTACACATGCACATGGTAAAGGCTTAGCCTCCCATTGGCGTTGAGAAGACTGTAAGAGAATACCCAAACGGTAGGGATAGTAGGGAGAGTTGGCAGATAGCTATCCTTCTGTCAGTCACCGACATGGGGCTATTCAGAGATCACTCAGACCATGGCCCCCTCCTCGCTGCAGCCTTTGTAACTCTACTCCACTGTCATCTCCAGGGTCAGCCATGGGTCAAACAGCTGGACTCCTGGAAATGCAAAGGGCCAACAGAGACAAACTCTCTCCCAGAGAGGAATGCCCCGTCAGACAGTTAGCCTGTCCATCAACACTCTCCACAAAGTACAGTTATAAATATTGATCCTCTCTCTCTCTCTCTCTACAAGGGGATGTATTGCTGACTGCTGGCATGAACAGATTTACACCCGGATCGGATTCCCCTGGGGGGGGAATCCTTCCTCAATAACTGATTGCATGTTTACATGGGCCGAGATAGACTAGTGTTGTATTTAATGGCTTTGTGGTTGAACAATATCATCACGGCAGCAGACACTATAAACTTCCCCTGTACAGTTGAAAGGATATGCATCCTCTGTGAACTGGAGGGTGCTAATTGGCTAGGGTTACGATCGGAAGACAAGATCATGCCTTCTTTGGCAGTTCAAATTCCGTGATTCTGTGCCAACTGGCGTGAGATGATGATATAGGCGAGTGATAAATTGATTCTCAGGCTGCAAACACACGAGTGAGGTCTATCAACCTGGGCTTGGGGATGTCAAACAGACCACACACGTTAAAACACAGATATCGTGCCCTCCACTCAGCACAACCCCCTCCCTGCTCCCCTTCTCCCCTCTGCTGGCCCCCAGSCACTCTACTGACCTTCCTGTGGTCTGTAGTGAGCTGGCAATCCAGGGGATATGTCTTGAGCAGCAGCAGAAGCATAGAAACTCTGTGTGTGACAGATAGCATACTGAGCTATAATACATTTAACAGCTTTTTTACAGAGAAAAAGTATTATAATCTAAAATTGGAGACAATTAAAACAAAATTATTAAATTGAGTCATGCATAGTGCATGATCAGCAGCTGCAGTGTGATACAACATGTTTATGATGAGTCTGTTCAATGTACACCAGAGTGATTGTAAGTGACAATCGATATCTCACCTCAGAATCCAGATACAAAGTTCCCTCATATCTCCTAGATTTTGAGGGCTACAGTACCTAAAAAATGATATGTTGTATTTGCAGACATAATGACATTAATAACACAGCAATAAAGCAGTAATATCATATTTAATACAACACTTCTCCTCAAGACCACATGCGGTGTCAGGTCTGCTCTTTAATGTCTCAGTTTGTCTGAAGGTCCTGACCATAGACTCAGGGGAACATGGCTTCTGCCCACTTGACCATGTGTGTTGACCCTTGACCCTTGCCCTGGTCCTAATGAGTGGCCACCCACTGAAACAGGACTCCATTTTCAAATGGCTGGACTGCAGTGACACTTTTATCACTGTGCTTGTAGTAAAAACTCATCTGTGATGTATCTCTCAAAATAAACCACACTTGGTATGATGAATGTGGGGGTTTAAAGATCACTTCAACTTAAACATAAACCTGTCTGTTTTGTTTGTCTCACACTGGTGCAATTCCATCCATGTGAGGTTTGGAAAGTTCCATTGTCATTAAATAAATAATATTCATAATATTTATTTACTTTATTTTCACAATAGCCTAGAATTTAATTTATCCAAAAACATGTAGGCTATGCCTATTACTTCAAACGTCTTTAAAACGTATTATGAGGCTGGGCTATTACAAATATTATTTAGTTATGGTAAACAACATCACAATTGCAGGCTAGTATATATATGTGCTATCAACAAATAGAAAGCTGGCTGCACCCTGCGCAAAAAGATCGACATTCTGTCAAAACCGACAGGGACGGGACAGGAGGCTCTCGTTCAGGCTGAGGGATTTTGATTTAAAGTGTGAGCGCGCAGTAGCGAGCCATTAAATTACACTTTCAAAATCTGAAATCCTTAGCGATTTATGAGAAACATAACATGTAGGCTACCATTTGAATTTTCTTTGAAAGAAATTAGTCGACAAACAAAAACATTATAAGCATAATTATGGATAAATTACTAAAACGTTAATAATTTAATCAATTGCATTATAATGTTTCCTAATGTATTATATTATTACGATTAGGCTATTATGATTATTATTAGGCCTATATTATTACACTTTCATAAAACGTAAATGGTCTGTTCCTACCTTGGATAACTGTGCTTGTGTTTTCTACCTTGTTGCTTTCTCCAGTGCAGTATTGCTGCTTCTCAATGGTAAATTGTGGCGCCAGTTATCCTCATAATCCAAACTATCGACAGAGTTCAATCCAGGTGTAAAGAAGTTACTACCACCGAATCAGTTAATCCATTTTAAAACCGCTCCAAAAATCCAAACGTTCTGTAAACGTGCACTGGTAACATGACATTATTCCGTTAATTTTCACTCTCTCGCTCGCTCTCTCTCTCTCTCTCTCTCTCTCTCTCTCTCTCTCTCTCTCTCACGCACGCTCTCTCTATCCCTGGTGTCCTGAAACACAATTCTACTCAGAGAGAGAATGAAAGTCATGGGAACGACAGAGAAGAAAACAACTTGTTGCGCCCCCTGCTGCCTCTCTCACTCTCTCTACTGTATAAACTGAGTGTACAAAACACCCCGCCTCGGTTCGTTGGGGCATGGACTCTACAAGGTGTTGAAGGCTTTCCACAGGGATGCTGGCCCATGTTGACTCCAATGCTTCCCACAGTTGTGTCAAGTTGGCTGGATGTCATTTGGGTGGTGGACCATTCTTGATACATGTGGGAAACTGTTGAGCATGAAAAACCCAGCAGCATTGCAGTTCTTGACACAAAACAGTGCTCCTGACACCTACTACCATACCCCATTCAAAGGCACTTAAATATTTTGTCTTGCCCATTCACCCTCTGAATGGCACACATACATAATCCATGTCTCAATTGTCTCAAGGCTTAAAAATCCTTCTTTAACCTGTCTCCTCCCCTTCATCTACACTGATTAAAGTGGATTTAACAAGTGATCACCTGGATTCACCTGGTCAGTCTATGTCATGGAAATAGCAAGTGCCCTTAATGTTTTGTACACTAAGTGTATATATTTTTCTAAAGGTTTTATTAACTCAGAAATATGTCCTAGTTCCTAAGGTTTGTCAGACTTTCATCATCATCTATAAGATATGTTCTCCTCCTCCGGTATAGTCTCTGAGAGTCTTTCTCTCCTGGGTGGCCACTACCATCCTCTCACTGCTGAAATATGGACCATGACAATTCTCCATGACTACAGAGCCCAGAGTGTAGAGACCAGACTAGGTAAGGGCTATCACTGTCATTACTGCAAGTGCCATAGGCTTGACAACTGCAATCAATTAATTGGTACACAGGATAATAACTTGTCACCCTTTAAGCCAACACAAAGGTCAAAGTTATCCAACTGTCTGTCACGACTTCCGCCGAAGTCGGTCCCTCTCCTTGTTCGGGCGGTGTTCGGCGGTCACCGACCTTCTAGCCATCACTGATCAATTTTTCATTTTCCATTGGTTTTGTCTTGTCTTCCATCACACCTGGTTCCAATCCCATCAATTACATGTTGTGTATTTAACCCTCTGTTTCCCCTCATGTCCTTGTCGGTGATTGTTTGTTGTATGTATTGGTGCTATTATTATTCTGGTGTGTGACGGGTTTTGTACCCACTTTCATTATTTTTGTAAATGTTGGATTTCGGAGTTTGTGAGCACCTATTAAACGACTCCATTTATACCAAGTTCGTTCTCCTGCGCCTGACTTCCCTGCCACCAGCACGCACCCTTTACACTGTCCCACTCAGTCATTTGCTGAAAGACCAAATACAATGTAAAGGATCAGGGTAAAAAGACCAGGGATAGTATGTCAAAAAATGTTAGTACTGTAGAGTTTAGGTTCAGAGTAATAATACAGTGCCTTGCAAAAGTATTCATCCCCCTTGGCGTTTTTCCTATTTTGTAACATTACAACCTGTAATTTGAATGGAATTTTATTTGGATTTCATGTAATGGACATACACAAAATAGTCCAAATTGGTGAAGTGAAATGAGAAAAATAACTTGTTTCAAAAAATTCTAAAATATAGAAAACGGAAAAGTGGTGCATGCATATGTATTCACCCCCTTTGCTATGAAGCCCCTAAATAAGATCTGGTGCAACCAATTACCTTCAAAGTCACATAATTAGTTAAATAAAGTCCACCTGTGTGCATTCTAAGTGTCACATGATCTCAGTATATATATACCTGTTCTGAAAGGCCCCAGAGTCTGCAACACCACTAAGCAAGCGGCACCACCAAGCAAGCTGCACCATGAAGAACAAGGAGCTCTCCAAACAGGTCAGGGACAAAGTTGTGGAGAAGTACAGATCAAGGTTGGGTTATAWAAAAATATCAGAAACTTTGAACATCCCACGGAGTACCATTCAATTCATTATTAAAAGATGGAGAGAATATGAAAAGAAGAACCACAACAAACTTGCCAAGAGACGGCCGCCAACCAAAACTCACGGACCAGGCAAGGAGGGCATTAATCAGAGAGGCAACAAAGAGACCCAAGATAACACTGAAGGAGCTGCAAAGCTCCACAGCAGAGATTGGAGTATCTGTCCGTAGGACCACTTTAAGCCGTATACTCCACAGAGCTGGGCTTTACGGAAGAGCGGACAGAAAAAAGTAATTGCTTAAAGAAGAAAATAAGAAAAAAAGTTTGGTGTTCGCCAAAAGGCATGTGGAAGACTCCCCAAACATATGGAAGAATGTACTCTGGTCAGATGAGACTAAAATGTATCTTTTTGGCAACCAAGGAAAATGCTATGTCTGGCTCAAACCCAACACCTCATCACCCCTAGAACACCATCCCCACAGTGAAGCATGCTGGTGGCAGCATCATGCTGTGGGGATGTTTTTCCATCGGCAGGAACTGGGAAACTGGTCAGAATTGAAGAAATTATGGATGGCGCAAAATACAGGGAAATTCTTGAGGAAAACCTGTCACGTTCTGACCTTAGTTCCTTTTTTATGTCTTTATTTTAGTTTGGTCAGGGCGTGAGTTGGGGTGGGCATTCTATGTTGTTTTTCTATGTTTTGTTCTGTATGTTATATTTCTATGTGTTTGGCCTAGTATGGTTCTCAATCAGAGGCAGGTGTCGATCGTTGTCTCTGATTGAGAATCATACTTAGGTAGCCTGTTTTCCCACTATGGGTTGTGGGTAGTTATTTTCCGTTTCAGTGTTTGCACCATACGGGACTGTGTYGGTTTTCATTTATTCTCTTGTTCATTTTGTATTCATTCTCGATTAAACGATATTATGGATACGTACCACGCTGCATTTTGGTCCTCCTCTCCTTCCACCAACGAAAGCCGTTACAAACCTGTTTCAGTCTTCCAGAGATTTGAGACTGGGAGGGAGGTTCCCCTTCCAGCAGGACAATGAACCCTAAGCATACTGCTAAAGCAACATTCGAGTGGTTTAGGGGAAACATTTAAATGTCTTGGAATGGCCTAGTCAAAGCACAGACCTCAATCCAATTGAGAATCTGTGGTATGACTTGAAGATTGCTGTACACCAGCGGAACAATCCAATTTGAAGGAGCTGGAGAAGTTTTGCCTTGAAGAATGGGCAAAAATCCCAGTGGCTAGATTGCCAAACTTATAGAGACATACCCAAGAGACTTGCAGCTGTAATTGCTGCAAAAGGTGGCTCTACAAAGTATTGACTTTGGGGGTGAATTGTTATGCACGCTAAAATGGTCATTTTTTTGTCTTATTTCTTGTTTGTTTCATTTTTTTTTTTTTTATTGCATCTTCAAAGTGTTAGGGATGTTGTGTAAATCAAATTTTAATTCCAGGTTGTAAGGCAACAAAATAGGAAAAATGCCAAGGGGGATGAATAATTTCGCAAGCCACTGTAGCTTGATCCTAACTAAGACCATTGGTTCTACTTGGTGGGCTGTGTGTGTGTGTGTGTGTGTGTGTGTGTGTGTGTGTGTGTGTGTGTGTGTGTGTGTGTGTGTGTGTGTGTGTGTGTGTGTGTGTGTGTGTGTTGTGTGTGTGTGTGTGTGTGTGTGTGTGTGTGTACTGAAAGTCTCACTATGTAAAATGGCCTGTTTCTTGCTCTATCAAGTAAATAAAATATACTGTCCATGGCCTTGTTCTCCTTGGCTTGCAGAGTTGCCTAATTTGAGTGGATGAATTAAGGTCGTTCTTGGTTGAGCATGCATCCTAAGCTCCATCGTTTTCTTACTGGCTTTCATGTATAACATATATACTGTGTTACATATGTGTCCTTCATGGCCTTTGTGTCCAAGGTGCGGCTATCATAATGGCTTTATTCAATGGTGGGACCATGTTGATGCTGGCTGTGAATTTGCCTCTAACCCCTATGTTTCCAAACCATGGTCACGGGTGACCGCACCCAATTATAGCAACTTAATGAACTACTGTTCCGGTTGACCCATTCAAACTATACAAGGAAACGCGTTCGAAAGGAGAGCTGTTCTACCCTGTCATCGGACAAAAATGTGAATCCCCTGCCAGACGCACAACACGTCAGCCCTGTAACTAACAATAAACGATGTGCTAAGCTCATTCCAGGACGAGGAAAAGTAATACTCTGTCCTATGAAGTGGAACTAAGTGAAATCCATGTGTCCAGATAATACATTATGAGGAGGTGGTGTCTCAGTGGGATGGCTTTACGAGCAGAAACAATAGAACGCACTTAAAAGCTAACTCCTCAGACTCTCAATCCGTCCTTTGCTTGAGAAGTAAAACAGTTTTGTATGGGATACTTCTGGTCCATTCACCCATACACAAACACATTGCTATCTAACTGGTATCAAATGTCTCTATTTGCTTTATGATACCTGTACACCACAGTACAGATACATATTTTGATATAGATGAGTGAACTGATAGCAGAGGTATCTCAGGTCAAGGCGTGACAGTACCCCCCCCTCAGAACCGGCTCCGGTTCTGGACGCAGCCCCCCCCTCTTTACGCTGATCCCTCCGCCTTTGTAGAACGGACCGTGGATCATCGCCGGAGGCTCTGGACTGCGGATCATCGCCGGAGGCCCGGACTGGGAACCGTCGCTGGAGGCTCCGGACTGTGGATCGTCGCTAGAAGCTCCGGACTGGGGATCGTCGCTGGAGCTCCGGACTGGGGATCGTCGCTGGAGGTTCCGAACTGTGGCCGTCGTTGGAGGTTCCGAACTGTGGCCCGTCGTTGGAGGTTCCAGACTATGGCCCGTCGTTGGAGGTTCCGGACTGTGGCCCGTCGCCGGAAGCTCTGGCTGGGTACTGTCGCCCGGAAGCTTTGGACTGGGAACTGTCGCCGGAAGCTCTGGACTGGGAACTGTCGCCGGAAGCTCTGGACTGTGGAAGCGCACTGGAAGCCTGATGCGTGGTGCCGGAACTGGTGGTACCGGGCTGAGGACAGCACCTCAGGGCGAGTGCGGGGAAGAGGCACAGGATGCACTGGACTGTGGGGAGGCGCACTGGAGGCCTGATGTGTGGTGCCGGAACTGGTGGTCCGGGCTGAGGACACGCACCTCAGGGCGAGTGCGGGGAAGAGGCACAGGCCGTACTGGACTGTGGAGGCGCACTGGAGATTCTGGAGCGTAGAGCTGGCACAATGCGTCCTGGCTGGATGCTCACTTGAGCCCGGCAAGTGCGGGCGCTAGCACAGGACGCACTGGGCTGTGCAGATGCACCGGAGACACAGTAGCAGAGCCGGCGCAGGATATCCTGGTCCAAGGAGGTGTCCTGGAGACCAGGAGCGCTGAGCCGGCACCATCCATCCTGGCTGGATGCCATTCTAGCCCGGCAAATGCGAGGAGCTGGAATAGAGCGCACCGGGCTATGAAAGCGAACTGGAGACACCGTGCGCATCTCTGCATAACACGGTGCCTGACCAGTTACACACTCCCACGCGGTAAGCACGAGGAGTTGGCTCAGGTCTCCAACTGACTCAGCCAATCTCCTCGTGTGCCCCCCCAAACATTTCTTGGGGCTGCCTCTCGGGCTTCCGTGCTAACCGTGTCCCCTTGTATCGTCGCCGTTCCTCCTGCACTATCTCCACCTGCTTCCATGGTAGGCGATCCTCTCCTGCCAATATTTCCTCCCACATCCAGGATCCTTTACCCTCCAAAATCTCGTCCATGTCCATAATGTCTGCTCCTCCTGAACACACTGCTTGGTCCTTTTATGGTGGGTTCTTCTGTCACGTTGGTCGTATGAATCGGACCAAGGCGCAGCGTGGTATGCGTACATTCTTTAATATAATAAGAATGAACACTGAACATAAGAACAAAATAACAAAACGACACGTGAAGCTATACAAATGAGTGCTGACAGGCAACTACAGCATCGACAGAACGCTACGAATAACAAAGGGGAAAATGGCTACCTAAATATGATCCCCAATCAGAGACAACGATAAACAGCTGCCTCTGATTGGGAACCATATCAGGCCACCATAGACATACAAATCACCTAGACCTACAAAAACCCTAGACATACAAAAAACCCTAGACAATACAAAACTAACGTACCCACCCTAGTCTCACCCTGACCTAACCAAAATATAAAGAAAACAGAGATATCTCAGGTCAGTGCGTGACAAGAGGCTACAATCAGAGCCAACAGAGCTTGTTTGTTTACAGTATAACCAGTATTTAATCCTGTGAAATACATCCAGCATGACAAGTAAATAATACAACACAGGCTTACTGCCAGTTTCTGTTGTCACATACTCTATATGGAGAAGTAACAAGGCTTATAAACAAGCTATTACAGTGGAGACAGATAATACACTCTGATTTGAGGATAAATTGAATGAATAAAAAGTTAATCGTCTGTCATGATAGTCTATTGTTTTGATAACACCCCACTGTATAAATTTCACTTTCATTGGTTGTGCATGCCACCATAATGCATTCTGTTAATACATTTCCCTAATGTCTGAATAAGTTCACAAATTATGCATGAAGAGTAACCTTGACGAAGACCTTGAGACTCATCATATCACTCAGAGCTCATGCTCAGTGGGTTTATGTAGTCTAGATTCCCACAGACAACCTGGGTTCAATATGCATGTGACAATCATTCTCGAGGAGTCCAATATTTATTCACTAAAACATTTTTTGTTTCTCTCTTACCTGAGGGCTTTTTCCTTTGCTCGTATCAAAGGATTTGGGTGGATTAAGGTGAAGATTCCTCATTGACAGCAACACCTACATGGCAAGATACTGTATTAATTAATATGACAGATCCTATGCAGCTCTTTGATACTACAAACACCCTGGCTGTGTTTTGCTTGTCAACAGCAGAGCTCTCCTTGGCCTGCCTCCATTACAGTGTCAAAGGAGGAACCTTGGGCTGGGCATGATATAAGAGTGTGGGGGAAAATTCAGCTGGGAATACATTGCTTTGGAAGGAAGGTTTGATTTGATACCAGCATCTCTCAAAAATGTTCTCAAGAACTGAGTCTGCAGAAGTTCTCTTTTATGACCTTGTTTTGCTCACATCAAGGATTGTTGGTTCTCATGCACCAGTCCAACAGATATCAGAAGGACGTTTTCCAATGATGGATTCCAGTACCACATCTTTCAGTCAGTGTAAAAATAAGCTTCTAAATAAAGAGTATAGACCAATAAGGCTGGTTATTACTCACCGAGTGGTGGTAAATGTCCGGGATGTTGGAGTTGATGTTGAGTTGACCCCTCAGAGCCCTGGGCCTGGGAAGTGCTGCCATGCCAGCAGTTCTCATTTGCTTTCCAACAAAGGATGACTTATTACTCTCCCTCTCCTCTTATCTACTGTACCCCCCACCAAGCACAGTGTGCTGTCACTTGTCATCAGTTTCTCTGAGGTTCTCCCTAAAGTCTGTTTGTGTGAATCTGACTCAGTTTCGTCTCCATAAACTGACAACTGTTTCAATACGATGTAGTTGCATGTTGTGTCAAAGTAAAACTTCCTGAAATTTGTAAAAACTTGTTGTATTATTTTGATTACTGTCATTATCACTCCAAATCACATTAAGTATTATGAAGAAATTAATGCACTGTTTATCTGTTAACAAAAGAAACACAACACTGATGTTTTCTAGCTATCATCATTTAAAAATCTAAGTTAGCTCTAAGTGAGGCCGATATTGGCACTCATTCCACAGGTCAATGTTGTAAAGTGTCAGAAAAACACTAATGAGAGAAGACTAGATGGTGTCTGACAGCTCTAGTTATTAAAATAATTGTATTTCAAAGACTGTAACAGCCTCTATTCCCCAAAGGGCCACTGTCATGAAGGAATGATTCCTTCAGGATATAAATAAGTGCATCGATGATGTCGTCCCCACAGTGACCGTACGTACATACTCCAACCAGAAGCCATGGATTACAGGCAACATCCGCACTGAGCTAAAGGGTAGAGCTGCCGCTTTCAAGGAGCAGGACTCTAACCCGGAAGCTTATAAGAAATCCCCTTATGCCCTCCGATAAACCATCAATCAGGCAAAGCATCAATACAGGACTAAGATCGAATTGTACTACACCGGCTCCGACGCTAGTCGGATGTGGCAAGGCTTGCAAACTATTACAGAATACAAAGGGAAGCACAGCCAAGAGCTGCCCAGTGACACAAGCCTACCAGACAAGCTAAATTACTTCTATGCTCGCTTCGAGGCAAGTAACACTGAAACATGCATGAGAGCATCAGCTGTTCTGGATGACTGTGTGATCACGCTCTCCGCAACCAATGTGAATAAGACCTTTAAACAGGTCAACATTTACAAGGCCGCAGGGCCAGACAGATTACCAGGACGTGTACTCCGAGCATGCGCTGACCAACTGGCATGCTGTCTGAGTTTCAACTGTCTGAGTCTGTAATACCAACATGTTTCAAGCAGACCACCATAGTCCCTGTGCCCAAGAACACTAAGGTAACCTGCCTAAATGACTACCAACCCGTAGCACTCACGTCTGTAGCCATGAAGTGCTTTGAAAGGCTGGTCATGGCTCACATCAACACCATTATCCAAGAAACCCTAGACCCATTCCAATATGCATTCCGCCCCAACAGATCCACAGATGAAGCAATCTCTATTGCCCTCCACACAGCCCTTACACACCTGGACAAAAGGAACAGCTATGTGAGAATGCTATTCACTGACTACAGTTCAGCGTTTAACACCATAGTGCCATCAAAGCTCATCACTAAGCTAAGGACCCTGAGACTAAACACCTCCCTCTGCAACTGGATCCTGGACTTCCCGACGGGCCGTCCCCCAGGTGGTAAGGGTAGGTAACAACACATCCGCCGTGCTGATCCTCAACCCGGGGGCCTGTACTCCCTGTTCACTCATGACTGCACGGCCAGGCATGACTCCAACACCATCATTAAGTTTGCCGATAGCACAACAGTGGTAGGCCTGATCACTGACAATGACGAAACAGCCTATAGGGAGGAGGTCAGAGACCTGACCGTGTGGTGCAAGGACAACAACCTCTCCCTCAACGTGATCAAAACAAAGGAGATGATTGTGGACTACAGGAAAAGAAGGACCGAGCACACCCCCATTCTCATTGACGGAGCTGTAGTGGAGCAGTTGAGAGCTTCAAGTTCCTTGGCGTCCACATCACCAACAAACTAACATGGTCCAAGCACACCAAGACAGTCGTGAAGAGGGCAAGACAAAACCTATTCCCCCTCAGGAGACTGAAAAGATTTGGCATGGGTCCTCAGATCCTCAAATGGTTCTACAGCTGCACCATC
>NW_019946143.1:0-8204 GCF_002910315.2 Salvelinus sp. IW2-2015
CCAGGAGATCAAGTTCGGAGACATTAGGACGAGGTGGCATAATTATATAATAAGGCCGTTTATTCACATGTAAAAAATATCTTAGTAAATCTGTGCAGCACGGCTCCTTCGTCTGACTCGTATGGATCGTCGGAGAAGAGACGCTCTAAACAGTTCATACAGATTTATAAAGGCAACAAGCAAAAGTAGGTTGATCTTGTAGTCTGGCCTTCCGCATTGTGGTCGATCTTGGCGTCGTGGGTAGTCCTGTCCGGCGCCTGATTGCGCATTCCATTGGCGCTTCACACAGTTCCTTCTGTCTTCTCAGTCTCATCCCAAAAGCATCCTGCATGGTGCGTTTGTTTTCCACAGGGCCCTACTCATGGGGGAGGGATGTGTGTGTGGTCTGCGGTTATTTTAAAAGGGTACAAAGTATGGGGGTATAGTGGATGGCATGTCATGTGTTGCCAAGTATAGCTTGTGTTGAGAAGTTGTAAAAACAAGTTACCAGTATCTAATACATTTTCTTACAAAAAGCGATAACTGCTGTTTACTGCACATGTGGTAGTTGTTCTAGTGAGACCTAGCTAGCTGCTAACAGGGGCGTAGCCTAGCCTGCACAGCGATAGCTACTGTTATACTGCCACTGGTAGTTGTTCTAGTGAGACCTAGCTAGCTAGCTAACTGGCTGTGTAGCCTAGCATTGCACAGCGATTAGCCTACTTGTTTATTGCACGGTAGTTGCTAGTGAGAACTAGCTAGCTAGCTAACTGGGGGCGTAGCTAGCACTGCACAGCGATAGCTACTGTTTACTGCACATGGTAGTTGTCTAGTGAGACTCTAGCTAGTAACTGGTGTGTAGCCGTAGCATGCACAGCAATAACTGCTGTTTACTGCACATGGTAGTTGTCTAGTGAGACCATAGCTAGCTAACTGGGGCGTTAGCCTAGCATGCACAGCGATAGCTACTGTTTACTGCACATGGTAGTTGTCCAGTGAGACCTAGCTAGCTAGCTAACTGGTGTGTAGCCTAGCATGCACAGCGATAGCTACTGTTTACTGCACATGGTAGTTGTCTAGTGAGACCTAGCTAGCTAGCTAACTGGGGCGTAGCCTAGCATGCACAGCGATAGCTACTGTTATACTGCACATGGTAGTTGTCTAGTGAGACCTAGCTAGCTAGCTAACTGGGTGGTAGCCCAGCCTGCACAGCGATAGCTGGCTGTTTTACTGCACATGGTAGTTGTCTAGTGAGACCTAGCTAGCTAGCTAACTGGGCGTAGCCTAGCCTGCACAGCGATAGCTACTGTATACTGCACATGGTAGTTGTCTAGTGAGACCTAGCTAACTGGGGTGTAGCCTATCATGCACAGCGATAGCTGTAAGTGACATGTGCCAGAACACACCCCTTATTTTGAAATTGATAAGCTGATTTGCTGCAATTTTTTATATATACTTTTTTCCCCCCTCCATTTTTAAATATTCAAGCATAATTKAAAATTCATTACATAGGCCTAAATGAAATAGATTTTATGTCTGATGTCCTTGAGTATCCTGAAAGGCATCTACCAAATAAAATGTATTATTATTGTCAATATAGTTTTAGCTACACCACCCCGTCCACAAAAATGGTTCGCTCCTACAGACAGTGATTCACGCGGCCTGCTATAAAAAGCAGCCAGACCGGAATTCAGTTCCTGTTCCATTGAGCAAAACGAGTGACCTAAGCGATTTTGAGCGTGGTGTGATGGTCGGCCAGCCGGCCTCCTGGGCTTTTCACACATAACAGTGTCTGGGGTTTACAGAGAACGGTACGACAAACAAACAACATCCAGTCAGCGGCAGTCCTGTGGGTAAAAACAGCTCGTTGATGAGAGGTCGGCAGTCCTGTGGGTAAAAACAGCTCGTTGATGAGAGGTCGGCAGTCCTGTGGGTAAAAACAGCTTATTGAAGAGAGGTCGGCAGTCCTGTGGGTGACAACAGCTCYGTCATGAGAGGTCGGCAGTCCTGTGGGTGACAACAGCTCGTTGATGAGAGGTCCAAGGAGAATGGCAAGAATCGTGCAAGCTAACAGGCGGGCCACAACAGTGATGTGCAGAACGGCATCTCAGAACGCACAACTCATAGGTCCTTTTCACGGATGAGCTATTGCAGCTGACGACCACACCGGGTTCCACTCCTATCAGATAAGAACAAGAAGAAGAGGCTCCAGTGGGCACGTGATCATCAACACTGGACAACTGAGGAGTGGAGAAGCATTGCCCGCTCCAACGAATCCCGGTTCCTGTTACGTCATGCTGATGACAGTCAGGATTTGGCGTAAGCAGCATGAATCCATGGCCACATCCTACCTGTTGTCAACAGTACAGGCTGGTGGTAATGGCTGGAGCGGTATCAAACCCATGGTTTCCAGGTGTTTGATGCCATTCCATTTGCTCCGTTCCGGGGTTTATTAAGAGCCGTCCTCCCCTCAGCAGCCTCCACTGGTCCTTGGCTGTTCACACGGCCGTAACACATCTGGACAAGAACACAGAGAAGGCTGTCCGTTGACTTCCAACAGTCCAGCATTCAACACTATTGTTTCCTCCAAGCGAGACACAAAGTCCCGGGTCTGGACAGCACCCTCTGCAACTGGATCCTGGACTTCCTGACGGGCCGAACAGAGGCTGGGAGGATTAGCAACACCTCAACACAACTGGATCCTGGACTTCCTGACGGGCCGAACAGAGGCTGGGAGGATTAGCAACACCTCAACACAGAGGCTCCAGGCGTGTGTCCTCAGTCATCCGCTGTACTCTCTGTTCACCAACGACTGCGTGGCTTTGCACCACACCAACACCAACTCCGTAGGCCTGATAACCAACCAAGACGAGTCAGCCTATAGGGAAGGAGGTAAGTGAACTGGCATTGTGGTGTCATGACAACAACCTCTCCCTCGACGTCAGCAAAACAAAGGAGTTGACTTCAGGAAGCAGAGGAGGCACCGACCCACCTCCAACAAGGACTGCAATAGTCACACGTTTTAAGTTCCTTGGCGTCCACATCAGAGGAGTTGACATGGACCAGTAACACCTCCACTCGAGGACACAACAGCGTCCCTACTTCTTAAGGCGTCTGGTCCTCTCCAAATACTACCGCTGCACCATCGAGACCGTCCTGACCGGTTGCATGACGGCCTGGTACGGGACTTTCTTCGTCCACGACAGCAAGGCCTTTCAGCGGGTGGTGAAGACGGCCCAGTACATCACTGGGGCCGTGCTCCCACCCATCCAAGACACCTTCTCAAAACGATGATGCTGTGTGCCATCTTTAGGCACCAAGGACCTCACACACATCAGCTGTTCTGTTCCTTACTGTCGGGAAGACGAGGTCTGATACCAACAGGCTCAGACCGTTTATCTGCCATCAGACTGCTGAACTCACCACCTGCTCTGATTCTAACAGGACTGACTGTCTGCTCTGATTCTAACAGGACTGACCACCTGCTCTGATTCTAACCCTAACAGGACTGACCACCTGCTCTGATTCTAACGGGACTGACCGCCTGCTCTGATTCTAACAGGACTGACCTGTATATTTTTCAAAAGGATTATGCTAAGTCTTTGAGGTAGAAAGTGTCTGGCACGATGTGTTTTCTCCTATCATAGGGAGTGGCAAAACAGGTGACGAGCAAAAATGTCACTTTACAGGGGTGCATCTCTAAACATCGCATTTGAAGAGCTTGTATGTTTATGGACAAAGTGTTATTATTTCTGTATTTCAACATGATTTGGAGCTTTTTTTGGAAAAGTGGTTTTTCGTTTTTTCTAACATGATTTGAGGCTTGTTTTTTATGAAAAAGTGTTTTTTTCAAGTTTTTCACCACATGATTTAGAGCTTGGTTTATGGAAAAGTGTTTAGGTGTGTTTAATGTGCGCAGGTTGCAGCTTGCTGAAAATGTCCATTCTCTTAGTGTGGTTCCATAATCCATTCGAGTTTTTAACGAGTAGACTGGCCATCAATTAGGTGTGATCGCTGTGACAGGATATCGCAATCATAACCATGATATTTTGAGCTTGTTCTGGAATTGTGTTATTTTCTGGTTTTTTCTTCGACGGGGTTGGTTAGTGCATTGTTTATGAACAAAACGTGTATTTTTTTCTCAGTTTTGTAATTTTCACAACACTGATTTTAAGAGGCACTTGTATTTATTTTGGTGGTTTTGGAGTAGTTTTATTTCTCGTGGAGCTTATTTCATAAGGTTTGCATGGGTCGTATGAACTGAATAACTGTCGGGGTAGTGTTTTGACCTCATATAATGAGTTTAATAAATCAGGACTGCTAAAAGATCCTTCTTAACTCTTCACAGAGTGGCATCAAACATGATTTAACAGCTTGGTTTATGGGAAAAGTGATCATTTCTGTACTTTTCAAGATGAATGTTTGGTAAGCTTGTTTTGAGAAATGTTTATTTACTGGTTCTTATTCTTCAACATGATTCTGGCAGCCTTGTTTTAGGTGGCCAAAAAAGTGGACTTTATTTTCTGTAATTCAAGGGGGGTTGCGCTTTTTAGGAGATATGGAGGATAAACATACTGTCCACAAGTGTGGGATCATCTGATAGTATTTCACAGTATGCAAAGTTTAATGTTTCAATGTACAGAGCTGTCAATCAAACATGATTTAGAGCTTGATTATGAAAAGTGATTATTTGCCTGTATTTTTCAACATGCATTTTGTCAAGCGAGACTTGGTTTTTTGGGAAAACGTGTATCTTTATCGTGTTTTTTTCATACTTTGAATTTTGCGTAGGCTTGTTTTTATGAAAAAGTTTTTTGGTGTGTGGTGTGTCTCATAACATTTAGATTTCAGAGCTTTGTTTATGGAGGAACATAAGGTGGGTTTATTTTCTAGGTTATATGGTTTCAAGGCTTTGTGTCGAAGCGATGAAGCGACAACTGTCTACAGATGTTCCTATCATCGAGTTTTAGCATACAGTCTATAGCCAAAATGTCACTTACAGAGTGCATGAGAACATGATTTGACGCGCTTGTTTATTAGGAAAAGTGACTTAAGTCTCTCTCGTATTTGACATGACTTTGGAGCTTTTTTTTGGAAACAGTGGTTATAGGTGTTCTTGGATTATTCAACTATGATTGTGGTTTATTTGCTTGTTTATGTACTTAAAGTGGGTTGGTTTTCAGTTTTCCAACTGATTTAGAGCTGGTGTTATATGGGTAAAAGTGGTTTTGGTGTCTCTTGTTAGGATTACAAAGTTAGTCTGCAGCTTGCTGAAAAACTGTGCACTAGGTGTGTCTGCCATATCAGGTCGAGTTTGGGTGGTGGTAACTAGTACGTGGCAACACAATATTCACTACGACCTGTGTAGAGTGCATTAAACAGGTTGATTTTTTAGAGCCTTTGGTTCTTGGTGTCAACAGTGGATCTTTAATTGTGGTGATTTTCTATCTCACATGATTTGGCGGGGCTTGTTTATGAAAAAGGTGGTTTTTTCAGTGTTTTCTTTTTACAGCTGATGATGGGGAGAGAGATATGCCTTTAATGGGAGCAGTGATGTACTTAACTTGGGGGTTTGTATTCAAGTTGCAGCCTTGTGCTGGGCAACTAACCTGCGCGTCATCAGTGGCACAGGTCCTATCATCCGAGGGGATATTTGTGGTTAATCAGTACTCTGGGAATTTTTATTCATCTACCAGAGTGCATCTCAAACGTGGCGCAATATTAAAGGCTTCGTTTATAGTGAAGAGTGGAGTTATTTTCTGTCATTGTTCATCATGATTGTTGAGCTTATGTGTTGGTATGCGACAATAGGTCGGTATGTTCGTTTTTTTGGCACATGTAATTTGACGGGCGGTTGGTTTTATGAAGTTGGAGTTGTATGTCTTCTCATAGTTTTCAACCTGATTAGAGCTTTGTTTATTGGAAAATGTGTTCTTATTCTGGCTAAGCATGTGGCAAAGGTTTGCAGCTTGCGTTAAAACGTCCACAGTGTTCCTATGGGTTATATCGAGTTTTTCAACAGGACTGCAAATAAATTGTCGGGACATTACAGAGTCGCATTTCAAGGAGACTTATGAAATTTTTTAGAAGTCTTGTTTATAGGAAAAGTTGAATTTAATTGTCTGTATTTCAACAGATATTAGCGAGCTTTGTTTTTTGAAAAGTGTTTATTTCTTGTTTTTCAACATGATTTTGTAGAGGCTTGAGTTTTATGGCAAAATAGATGATTCTGTGTGGATTGGGTCTGTTAGATTCAGTTTGGCAGCTAGTGAGGACAAACCTGTCCAGTGGATTCCTATGTCATCGAGCTGGGATTAACGCCAGTACTTATGCCTTATTCTCTCTTCCTTGCCCTATGCTTCGTCTTGTTTATCCGGATGATTGCTTTTGCTATTGGGATGGTTCTTTCGTTCCTTTACATAACAATGGCTCTTGTCAGCTCTGTTTAACTCTGCAGGTCGATAGCGCTTGCAGCTTTTTTCAAGACGTTTGGGGATCCTAAGCCACTTAGGCTCTTGGTTAATGGTTGTTATTCGGCGAAAATATGTTTTTATTTTTTCTGTATGCATCCAAGCTCGCACAGGGGTCTGTGTCTGAAGTATGTTAGCTAGTTGTAGTCCTGGGAGTACACTCAGTTTTACATTTAGCCAAAGCTATGTCTATATATCACCAGAGGGTGCTCAGGAGACATGATTGGAGGTTGTTCAATTTTAGAACATAGTGGATTATTGCCTGTTTTGCTCAACACGCCACTGGGATTTAGGTGAGATATATATAAATAGAAACAGGTTTTTTGACTTTGTTGCGCAGTTTTTCAACATGATTATAGAGCTTGATTTATGGAAAAGTGTTTGTACTTTTACTGTTAGATTACAAACGGTCTTGAGCCATAGGCTTGGCTGCCAAACTTGATGCCACTAACGTGTGTGTGCGCTGTAGTCATCCTCCGGGAGTATTTTACCAGGACTGGTCGAAAAAATTTCACTTACCAGAGTGACATAAAAGATTTAGAGGCCGTTAGTAATTCATTGTGAAATAGACTGATTATTTCGCGTAATCTCTCAACTCATGATTTGGAGCTTGTTTTTGGAAGGATAAGTGGTGTTATTGTTCTGATGTTTTTGCAGAACACTCGATTTAGGGCTAAGGCTCATGTGTTTCACTGGTAGGAATGTGGTTTGCTTTATTTCGTCGCTCATATTCGCAAGCGCTTGGCAGGCAGAGTGAGAAAGGCTAAAATGTCAATGTGTTTCTAATTAACTCGAGTGCATTTACAATAGTAAGTGACAGATAATGTCATAGTGATGTCACCTAACGCTTAGCTTAAGACCATGAGTGGCCAATCTGATAGATAGAACATGTATTAGTACGCAGCTTGATGTCCTATGCACGAGACGATAGACTAACTGTGAATTTTATCTTCATCGTTATTGCAACACTCATGCCATTTGAGGAGCTTGTTGGTAGTTGGTAGATAACCATAAGTTGGTGTAGTACCTATGCTAGCTTTGTTATACTGGGTTCAACGCATGGTCTTGTCGATGACTTGTGTTATCGAAGAAACTGCATGTTTCATGTTCAGATAGCTACTGTTTTACTGCACATGGTAGCAGTAAGTGACATGTGTCAGAACACACCCCTTATTTTGAAATTGATGAGCTGATTTGCTGTAATTTTTTACATATTCTTTCCTCCATTTAATATTCAAGCATAATTAAAAACTCATTACATGGGCCTAAATGAATATATTTTATGTACGATGTCCTTGAATGCATCTACCAAATAAAATGTATTATTATTGTCAATATAGTTTTAGCTACACCACCCCGTCCACAAAAATGGTTATTTCCTACAGACAGTGATTCACGCGGCCTGCTATAAAAAGCAGACGACCGGCATTCAGTTCCTGTTCGATTGAGAAAAACGAGTGACCTCAGCGACTTTGAGCGTGGTGTGACCAACTACAGACAGGACTGACCGCCTGCTCTGATTCTCTGCACCTTAGCACACATGCGCTTACTGAGTGGACAAAACATTAGGAACACCCGACCTTCCATGACGTAGACTGATCAGGGGAAAGCTATGATCCCTTATTGATGTCACCTGTTAAATCCACTTCAAATCAGTGTAGATGAAAGGGAGGAGACAGGTTAAAGAAGGATTTTCAAGCCTTGAAGACATGGATTGTGTGAATGGCCAGACTAAAGATGTCTGCCTTTTGATCG
>NW_019946143.1:8229-10724 GCF_002910315.2 Salvelinus sp. IW2-2015
GAACCGCTGCTCTGATTCTAACAGGTACTGAAAACCGCCTGCTCTGATTCTCAAACAGGACTGACCGCCTGCTCTGATTCTAACAGGACTGACCACCTGCTCTGATTCTAACAGGACTGACCACCTGCTCTGATTCTAACCCTAACAGGACTGACCACCTGCTCTGTTCTAACAGGACTGACCACCTCTTGATTCTAACAGGACTGACCACCTGCTCTGATTCTAACAGGACTGACCACTCCTCTGATTCTAACAGGACTGACCGCCTGCTCTGATTCTAACAGGACTGACCACCTCCTCTGATTCTAACAGGACTGACCACCTGCTCTGATTCTAACAGGACTGACACCTGCCTCTGATTCTAACAGGACTGACCACCTCCTCTGATTCTAACAGGACTGACCACCTCTCTGGATTCTAACAGGACTGACCACCTGCTCTGATTCTAACAGACTGACCACCTGCTCTGATATTCTAACAGGACTGACCACCTGCTCTGATTCTAACCCTAACAGGACTGACCACCTGCTCTGTTCTAACAGGACTGACCACCTGCTCTGATTCTAACAGGACTGACCACCTCCTCTGATTCTAACAGGACTGACCGCTGCTCTGATTCTAACAGGACTGACCACCTCCTCTGATTCTAACAGGACTGACCACCTGCTCTGATTCTAAACAGGACTGACCACCTGCTCTGTTCTAACAGGACTGACCACCTCCTCTGATTCTAACAGGACTGACCACCTGCTCTGATTCTAACAGGACTGACCACCTGCCTCTGATTCTAACAGGAACTGACCGCTGCTCTGATCTAAACCCTAACGGGACTGACCACCTGCTCTGATTCTCTGCACCTTAGCACAATGCGCTTACTGAGTGGACAAACATTAGGAACACCCGATCCTTCCATGACGTAGACTGATCAGGGAAAGCTATGATCCCTTATTGATGTCACCTGTTAAAGGTAGTAGGTGCCAAGAACTGCAACGCTGCTGGGATTTTCACACTCAACAGTTTCCCAATGGTCCACCGGCCAACTTGACAACTGTGGGAAGCATTTGGGCCAGCATTCCCGTGGAACGCTTTCGATACCTAGAGCCCATGCCCCGACGTCAAGAGGGGGTGCAACTCAATATTAGGAAGGTGTTCCTAATGTTTTGTGCACTCCGTGTCAACAGCACACCTGCTGTTACTAGACTATATATTGAACCTTCCTGTATTATACTGATGCTAAAATGTTTCCTATCTGTTGTTGTTGTGCTGTGAAGTAGGAGGCTGCATTTCATTGGACGACGTACACAATGCATTTCCCGTACATAAAACGAATAAAACTTACCTGGTTTTTACTCTCTTATTGAGTGATAATGAGTTTAAAATGTTTACTTTTTTTATTACCAAGATAAATTGTCTAACTACATTCACAGATTACTTTTAAGTCTTCATATTATGTTTTTGGGGGGTCAAAATAAGGAAAATCATCTGCTAATTTATATTGGTAAGAAAAACACTCGTTTTTAAGTTCATTATCACTCAAAATGGAGGTGAGACGTCCATTTTTTTCAGTCTTTCCGTCTGTGTGGGTTACCTGAGGACGTAGGCTCAGCCGTACCTGTTAAACTGTATTACATGTCGCTGCTCTTTGAAATGCGATTCAGAAAATGACGTTGTTTTGATTTGAAAAGGGGTGAAGCTGTAGTCGTCATGTTAAAACGTCTGCGTGGTCCTGAGGCCATTCTTTCCAAATCTCATCTTGTTGAGCGAAGCCTGGGCATCCAAGGTTATTAGCTTAAACAAACAACTTCTGTTCTGTCTGACGTTTAAAACACCTAACCTTTAAAAAGTGGTCTACTGGGCCTTGAGATGCCCTCATGTAGTTAAATAGTAATTCTTGTTACGACCAGTAGAGTGCGCTGGTGCACCTTAACCAGCCAGGAGTTTCTAGGGACCTCGAGAAACACTTTTTAAACATCACATTCCAGTTTATTAACAAATCAATGATTGAAACCATATTAAAGTGTCATCAGAAATTGGATCCGACAGTTGCTTTCGTATTAACAGAGAATAAACGCCCCTCTTCCCGGAAGCCGCGCAACATGTTTATGGACGACGGGTAGCCTGCAGCGGCCGCCGGCCGCCACAAAGGAGTCATAGAGCGCCGATAGCCAGTAAAGCCCCCCCCCGGCAAACCCTCCTAACCCGGACGACGCGGGCCATTGTGTACAGCCAGTTGTTAAACAGCCTGGGATCGAACCCCAGGCTGTAGTGGACGCTGTGCCACAAGACAGTGATTCTGTTGGACCTTTTTGAAGAGACAGCAGTGATTCTAGAGTCCCAGGGAGTGGAGAGAAAGAAGGAGGGAGAGACGTGAGAGGGGATGGAGAGAGACAGTGAGAGGGAGATAGAGGAGAGGGGGAGAAAGAGGGATGGAGAGAGACAGAAAGGAGACCAGAGGGAGGGAGAGGAGAGGGGGAGAAAGAGGGATGGAGAGCAAC
>NW_019946143.1:11026-33048 GCF_002910315.2 Salvelinus sp. IW2-2015
GTCAGGTGGTTCCTCCTTGAGAATTAAATCATAACGTTTTATTTGGTGTCTGTATAGTGCATTTGGGTCGGATCCTGAAATGTCTCTTCAGTATCTGTAGCACCAGAGTTCAATTCCCTGATCATTGTAACTTTCCCAAAGATGTCCATGTTTCCCCAGAAATCCTGCTTCTGGCCAGACTCCTGGAATCAGGAGCGAGATAGCAGGGATTCCTAGTATCTTCTAACTAGGATTTCTGGGAAAATCTGGGGAATCTTTTGCTAATGCAGCCATAATCCTGCTGGAAATACAGTATGGAGACAGTGCTCTCACTTTGTCCCTATAGTCAGTCATTCAGTCTGGCAACCCAGGAGAGAGGTGTGTGTAGTGTTGACACAGGTAATCTCTGTACACAGACAGACAGGTGTGGCTGATATTAGGAGTCGTCCTGTGGACCAGGTTTGTTACACATGAGTTTAGCTGCCAGAGATCCGTATGTGTTGCTTTTAATCTCCGGCTGGACCTTGTCTTTACATTTTCTCCCTGTAGCAGAGACAAGAGACAACACATATAGATCATTAGAGAGGTGTCTGCTGCTGGGGGTAATGCACATTCACCGTGTTTATTCTACTGCTGGGGATAATGCACATTCACACGTTATTCTGCTGCTGGGGTAATGCACATTCACCGTGTTATTCTGCTGCTGGGGATAATGCACATTCACCGTGTTATTCTCTGCTGGGGATAATGCACATTCACCGTGTTATTCTGCTGCTGGGGATAATGCACATTCACCATGTTATTCTGCTGCTGGGATAATGCACATTCACCGTGTTATTCTACTGCTGGGGATAATGCACATTCACCGTGTTATTCTGCTGCTGGGGATAATGCACATTCACCTGTTATCTGCTGCTGGGGATAATGCACATTCACCTGGTATTCTACTGCTGGGGATAATGCACATTCACCGTGTTATTCTGCTGCTGGGGATAATGCACATTCACCGTGTTATTCTATGCTGGGGAATAATGCACATTCCACGTGTTATTCTGCTGCTGGGGATAATGCACATTCACCGTGGTATTCTGCTGCTGGGGTAATGCACATTCACCATGTTATTCTGCTGCTGGGATAATGCACATTCACCATGGTATTCTGCTGCTGGGGTAATGCACATTCACCATGTTATTCTGCTGCTGGGGATAATGCACATTCACCATGTATTCTATGCTGGATAATGCACATTCACCATGGTATTCTGCTGCTGGGGTAATGCACATTCACCATGTTATTCTGCTGCTGGGGATAATGCACATTCACCATGGTATTCTGCTGCTGGGGATAATGCACATTCACCGTGTTATTCTGCTGCTGGGGTTAATGACATTCACCGTGTTATCTGCTGCTGGGGATAATGCAACATTCACCTGTGGTATTTTGCTGCTGGGATAATGCACATTCACATGTTATTCTGCTGCTGGGGATAATGCACATTCACCTGTTTTCTGCTGCTGGGGATAATGCACATTCACCGTGTTATTCTGCTGCTGGGGATAATGCACATTCACCATGTTATTCTGCTGCTGGGGTAATGCACATTCACCATGTTATTCTGCTGCTGGGGATAATGCACATTCACCATGTTATTCTGCTGCTGGGGATAATGCACATTCACCGTTGTTATTCTGCTGCTGGGGATAATGCACATTCACCATGTTATTCTGCTGCTGGGATAATGCACATTCACCATGTATTCTGCTGCTGGGGATAATGCACATCACCATGTTATTCTGCTGCTGGGGATAATGCACATTCACCATGTTATTCTGCTGCTGGGGATAATGCACATTCACCTGTTATTCTGCTGCTGGGGATAATGCACATTCACTATGTTTATTCTGCTGCTGGGGATAATGCACATTCACCACACTATTCTACTGCTGGGGATATGCACATTCACCATGTTATTCTGCTGTTGGGGATAAGCACATTCACCATGTTCTACTGCTGCTGGGGATAATGAACATTCACCACGCTATTCTACTGCTGGGGATAAGCATCACATTCACCATTTTATTCTGAACAGGTTTACTGTAGAGTCAGACACTAAGCATCTCCTGGCTATTGAGGGATGTCTGAACAGGTTTACTGTAGAGTCAGACACTAAGCACTCCTGGCTATTGAGGGATGTCTGAACAGGTTTACTGTGAGAGTAAGACATAAGCACCTCCTGGCTATTGAGGGATGTCTGAACAGGTTTACTGTAGAGTAAGACATTAAGCACCTCCTGGCTATTGAGGGATGTCTGAACAGGTTTACTTGTAGAGTAAGACACTAAGCACCGTGGTAGTAGAGATGAGACAACAGGACCGTTAGAGAGGTGGTCTGCTGAGCCTCTGCCAGTCTCCAACCAATCGGATGTTCCAGTTCTCAGGAGAAAGATGGACTTCCTCTTTTGGACGGTAACTAGGCGACACTCCATCTGAACTACTCCACATTTACTGGATTGGTTGAACAGTCCAAGAGAGAACCTCCCTCGACAGTCGTCCAGTACGCCCAACAGCCCAACCCTGGTCCTCCGGGTCCCCTGTTGGGAGTACTGGAGGGGTACTAGCGGCGCGGGTTGGGGGGTACGAGGACGCGGTTGGGGGTACTAGAGGACCGGGGTTGGGGGGTAACTAGAGGACCGGGGTTGGGGGGGGGGTACTGGAGGCCGGGGTTGAGGGTGGGGGTACTGGAGGACGGGGTTGGGGGTACTAGAGGACCGGGGTGGGGGGGTACTGGAGGACCGGTTGGGTGGGGGTACTAGAGACCGGGTTGGGGGGTACTAGAGGCGGGGTTGGGGGGTACTAGAGGACCGGGGTTGGGGGTACTAGAGGACCGGGGTTGGGGGGTACTAGAGGACCGGGGTTGGGGGGGTACTAGAGGACGGCGGGGTTGGGGGTACTAGAGGACCGGGGTTGGGGGGGGGTACTAGAGGCCGGGGTTGGGGGGTATAGAGACCGGGGTTGGGGGGTACTAGAGGACCGGGGTTTGGGGGGGTACTGGAGGACCGGGGTTGGGGGGTACTGGAGGACCGGGGTTGGGGGGTACTGGAGGACCGGGTTGGGGGGGGACTGGAGGACCGGGTTGGGGGGGGTACTGGAGGACCGGGGTTGGGGGTACTGGAGGACCGGGTTGGGGGGGTACTGGAGACCGGGGTTGGGGGTACTGGAGGACCGGGGTTGGGGGGGTACTGGGGACCGGGGTTGGGGGGGTACTGGAGGACCGGGGTTGGGGGGTACTGGAGGACCGGGGTTGGGGGGTACTGGAGGACCGGGGTTGAGGGGTACTGGAGGACCGGGGTTGGGGGAGGGGTACTAGAGGACCGGCGGGTTTGGGGGGGGTACTGGAGGCCCGGGGTTGGGGGTATTAGAGGACCGGGGTTGGGGGCGGGGGTACTGGAGGACCGGGGTTGGGGGGGGTACTGGCGGACAGGGGATTTAGTTCAGGTGTTTCTTGTATACCTGCTACGTGTGGTTGGCTGGGGCCAAACCAGTAATACCATGTTAAAATATCACAGAGTTACCTGCTTCAAATGCAACATGTTTAGACAAAAGGTTTGTGTTTCCTTGTAGAAATCTGGTCTTAGCATTTGAAACATCTTGATTTAATATCCCTCATCCATTTTCTATTTGTTTGTACGAGACGTATATAGTTACCTGGTATTTTCCCCATGGCTATAAAGGTTACGTTTTCAGTCTTGATCTTGGGTCGGTCTCTGGCTATCAGGAAGACTCCAATGAATGAGAGCAGACAGCTGGAAGAGTTCAGAGAGAGGGCTATGTTCAGATATCACTCTAAAATCAAGGACTTGGAATCACAGGGTTTACAATGTTGGGGTTATCTGAACCATCAGAGTGATACGCTCTCTGGAGTTCATTGAGACGGTGAATTAAACTCCATTAAGAGTAACCAGATACAGGGACTGAAAAGAAATATCCACAGCCCCTACTCTGGATGTCACATTGAGGAATGTCGAGGCCGCGTATTCGGGTGGAATGTCGAGGCCCGTATTCGGGTGGAATGTCGAAGCCCCGTATTCGGTGTGGAATGTCGAGCCGCGTATTCGGGTGGAATGTCGAGGCCCGTATTCGGGTGGAATGTCATGGCCCGTATTCGGGTGGAATGTCATGGGCCTGTATTCGGGTGGAATGTCGAGGCCTGTAGTATTCGGGTGGAATGTCGAGGCCGTGTATTCGGGTGGAATGTCGAGGCCTGTATATTCGGGTGAATGTCGAGGCCTGTAGTATCGGGTGGAATGTCGAGGCCCGTAGTAATTCGGGTGGAATGTCGAGGCCTGTAGTATTCGGGTGGAATGTCGAGGCCTGTATTCGGTGGAATGTCCCGAGGTGGAATGTCGAGGCCTGTAGTAGAAAGGAGACACAGGGGGAGAAAGAGGGATGGAGAGAGACAGAAAGGAGGGGCAGAGACAGTTAGAGGGGGAGAAAGAGGGATGGATAGAGACAGAAAGGAGACACAGAGGGAGATAGAGAAAGGGAGAGGAGAGTGAGAAAGGAAAAAGCAGACAAAGAAATGGTTCCCTAGTTCACATCAGTGAGTCACCAACACTCAGGGTGTTACCCATAGACTGTTGATGTTATCCCAGGGCGTTATCACAGCAGAGCTATAGGAACCAAAACATTTTTTTCCCAACAGAGCTCATCTCAACTGGAACAGAGGGAACTCTGAGGACTTCACTCCTGTTTTAATAGGTATTATTATACATCTTGCTGAGAGACAGATGGGTGATAACAGTCAATGCTGATGTCTGTTGATAGATGAAAACAATGGAATAATGTCGAGCTCGAACTCATGGGGTGTCCCAAATGGCACCCTATATAGTGCACTACTTTTAACAAGGGCCCCATGCGGCTCTGGTCGAAAGTAGTTCACTTAAAAGGGAGTAGTTGGCCATTTCCATCCAACGCCCCCCCCCCCTCATTGATAACTGTATTGGTCGTTGATCCATCCCCTCCCCATTGCAGTCTAAACAGAGTCCATCTATCAAGGACTAACCAGATCTAGTCATAGTGCTATTGATGAGGCTGACAACACAACGGTCTGGCTGAGGGCTCAGGGGATACAAATAGACGGGTGATGTAGGGGAGGCAGGTAACCTAGTGGTTAGAGCGTTGGGCCAGTAACCTGACAGGTTGCTGGATCGAATCCCCCGAGCTGACATGGTATAAATCTGTCGTTCTGCCCCTGAACAAGGCAGTAAACCCACTGTTCCCCGGTAGGACGTCATTGTAAAATACATGTTTGTTCTTAACTGACTTGCCTTGTGGAAAAGAAAAATGTGAGGAACAGAATGCTGTCTACAGGTTCATAGAGGTGGCTAGAGGAACATAATGCTGTCTACAGGTTCATAGAGGTGGCTAGAGGAACATAATGCTGTCTACAGGGGTTATAGAGGCTGGTAGAGGAAATAATGCTGTCTACAGGTTCATAGAGGTGGCTAGAGGAACATAATGCTGTCTACAGGTTCATAGAGGTGGCTAGAGGAACATAATGCTGTCTACGGGTTCATAGAGGTGGCTAGAGGAACAGAATGCTGTCTACAGGTTTCATAGAGGTCGGGCTAGGAGGAAATAACTGCGAGAAAGGGAGAGGAGAGTGAGAAAGGAAAAAGCAGACAAAGAAATGGTTCCCTAGTTCACATCAGTGAGTCACCATCACTCAGGGTGTTACCCATAGACTGTTGATGTTATCCCAGGGCGTTATCACAGCAGAGCTATAGGAACCAAAACATTTTTTCCCAACAGAGCTCATCTCAACTGGAACAGAGGGAACTGAGGACTTCACTCCTGTTTTAATAGGTATTATTATACATCTTGCTGAGAGATGGATGGGTGATAACAGTCAATGCTGATGTCTGTTGATAGATGAAAACAATGGAATAATGTCAAGCTCGAACTCATGGGGTGTCCCAAATGGCACCCTATATAGTGCACTACTTTTAACAAGGGCCCCATGCGGCTCTGGTCGAAAGTAGTGCACTTAAAAGGGAGTAGTTGGCCATTTCCATCCAACGCCCCCCCTCACATTATTGATAACTGTATTGGCCGTTGATTCATCCCCTCCCCATTGCAGTCTAAACAGAGTCCATCTATCCCATTAAGGTCTAACCAGATCTAGTCATAGTGCTATTGATGAGGCTGACAACACAACGGTCTGGCTGAGGGCTCAGGGGATACAAATAGACGGGTGATGTAGGGGCTGCAGGTAACCTAGTGGTTAGAGGGGGGCTGCAGGTAACCTAGTGGTTAGAGGGGGGCTGCAGGTAACCTAGTGGTTAGAGCGTTGGGCCAGTAACCTGACAGGTTGCTGGATCGAATCCCCTGAGCTGACATGGTATAAATCTGTCGTTCTGCCCCTGAACAAGGCAGTTAACCCACTGTTCCCCGGTAGGCCATCATTGTAAAATACATGTTTGTTCTTAACTGACTTGCCTTGTGGAAAAGAAAAATGTGAGGAACAGAATGCTGTCTACAGGTTCATAGAGGTGGCTAGAGGAACATAATGCTGTCTACGGGTTCATAGAGTGGCTGGGAACGTAATGCTTGTTACAGGTTCATACGGAAACGTGTGCGACCCTAGAACAGTCAACATAATCTGCTGCCTACCCGAGTTCCCAGAGGGTGGCTAGAGGAACATAAGATGCTGTCTTACAGGTTCATATCGCAGTGAGCTAGGATAGGCGACTGCATCAAAGCTTTGGTCTAGGCCGGTTCCATCTAGATGGTGGCTGTAAGGCACCCTACCGGTTAATGCTTGTCTACACGTGTTACACTACGACTGGTTATGCGTACTAGTCACCCAGACCGTGGAATCAGAATGATCGTTAGCTCCGTACCTAGAGTTCATCCCCCGAAGTGCCTAGAGGTGAATACTCAGACTTGCCTTGCGGCATGAGTTTCATTACGCGTGGCCGTTAGTGAGAAACCTAAACTAGCCTGTCTGGTATGGTAACTTCTTCACTTGAGATAGTGTGGTCCTAGAGGACCACAAGCATGCTGTGCTATACAGCGCCGCACCTTAGATATTGTGTGAGCTCTCCATGGGAGTGAATAGCATTACAATTCGCTCTAACCTACCAGCGTTCGGGTTCGAGTGCTATCAAGAATTCGCTGCTCTCAACCATGGGTATTCTGTTACACTGGGTGGGTCATAAGATGTTACGCACAAACGACTCAAGTCCACGAGCTCCTCAGCACCTGGAACGCAGAGAACCCATGGTGAATGCCTTGATCTCACGTGAGCTTAACACATATGAGTGTGGCATACGGAAGAGCCACCAATCTGAGTGCTGTCTATCGGCGTTCTAGACGCGTGGCGTTAGAGGCCACATCTGCCCCTGTCGTAGCGGTCATTCCATGGGTGCGTCCACGAGTAACAGTAATAGCCTCGTCCCACACGGCCCCTTCCATAGGGAGTAGCTCTCCATGCAGAGAACATCAATGCTGTCCTGATTAGGTTTCATAGCCCGGCTCGGCTAAGAAGGACAAACCATCCATTAGTGCTGTCTATAGGTTACACTCCAGCAAAGGTCGGCTACGCCAAGCGAACTTAGTGATGCTGATTCGACTAAGGTTCCATAGGACGTGGCTTAGAAGAGACACCATAATGCCATACGTACCTTACTATAGGGTTTACAACTAACGCAGCCCTGAGCTAGAAGGCCTACGGTGTAATGTGCTACTCCGTGAACCTCACCCAGAGCATTCATCACTGAGGTTATGGGTGGCATCGCGCTAGAGACACCCAACATCAATGCCTTGGTACAGTCATACGAGTGTGGCTAGAGGAACAGAATGCTGTCTACAGGTCTTGCTATAATTGGTTGGCTCCCCAGTAGAACAATCCCCTACACATGGTGCTAGTCTGTTACCGCGGTTTACAACCTCAGCACACGAAGTCCTGGTGCATTGTTACCCATGAGACACCACTCAATCTGCTTGTCATACATAGGGTTGAGCCTACCTGAGGAACATAATCTGCTCGATCCTGTACCACTGGTGTCATAGATGGATGTGCTATAGACCGCATCAAATGCACCCATACCTGTACCTATGGATCATTTCATATCCCGTAGGATCGCCCCTCAAGCGCTGGAACATAATGCTGTCTACAGGTTCATAGATGGTGAGTAGAGGAACATTAATGCTGATCTCTACCAAGTACTCCACAACTCATGAGGGTTAACGAATTGCTGTGTCTTACACCCTAACAGCCCCATTCACCATGGTATGGTGACCGTTGCTAACACGCAGAGCAAACCTGGCATATTGCTGTCTTAACATCGCTTCATAGAGTGTGGCTTAGAGCGCCCAACAACACCTTGTGAATTGCTGTCTATTACCGCTGTAATCACTAACAGGCTGGCATTCACTGAGGGTTTGATATACCCACCTCTAACCCCTCGCTCTTCGATGGCTCCTGAGGGGTTTAAATTATTCATCGCGCATAAAAGCGCTCTTCGCCGCATCACTGAAATCCTCCTCTAAACACAATGTCGTCATCCTCTTGTATAATAGAAACCAACCCTCCCACGCCGCACACATTTGCGGTCCTAAATGTTGCTCATCATACTTAACCACACTTGCTCGGGTGACGTCACGTTGTCTCACCCGGTCCACCACATTCTCTTAGTGGTTAAAATGTTAACGACTCGTTTAGCTATATATGCGCTGCTTCTTAGAACTGAGTTATGGTACGCCTTCCCTACGGATCAGGGGTTTGTTATCACACTACACCTCCCTACTCTAAGCCTTGTGTATGCATAAATGAGAAAGATTTAACCACTGGGCATTGCTGTGACATCCTATGAAACCCAATTAACCTCAGGCTATTAGGTTACCCTAAAGCGTCACAACTGGGCACCTTTGAGATTATATGTCTCCTAACGCTCCAGAAACACATGGGTATAATACCACTTACATGCCGGATCAACTAGTGGCTCAATTAGTGCTGTCGCAACCTATATTAACCACCCAACCCCTACTGGTGCTACATGATTCCACCTTTACTCGCTTCGAATAACACTGAAACACTAAAGGTAGGACACATGGTGCCAATTCGCTGTGAATAAAATCTCACCACCACCTCGTGGCCGCAATTCTAGCTCACTCCCTCGAAACACCTAATTTAATGTAAACCACTACGGCTATAACCACTGCGCCCAAACTTAACCTGGTCTAATTGTATACCCTATATAACACCCATACAACTGGGTAACACTGCCAATTGCGGGTATAGTAATAATTAACCACTTAGTGTGACAAACATGGCCAATTAGCTGATGAATAATTAACACTAGGTAAACTGGCCACCATTAGCTCGTGAATAAATTAACACTAGGTACACTGGCCAATTAGCTATGATAATTAAAACACTTAGGTCACACTGGCAATTAGCCTCTGACCCCTCCATTCAAACCCTACGGGTATTAGATCACTGGCCCTTACCCACATCTCGCCTGTTCGAACTATATTTGATAACACTAGGTCCACCTCGCGCCACTTAGCTGTTGGAAGTTAATTAACCACTAATGTAACATCATGGCCAACTTACGCTGTTGAAAAATAATTAACCACTCCCGCCCTAACCCACTGGCCACTTAGCTCTCGGAAAGTGAGATTACACTAGTGTAACACTGGGTCCCAATTAGCTGTGAACTCACATTATACCACTCCCACACCCGCTACCTGTCGTAATGTGCATCATGGCATCGCCAAGCCAACACACAACTTCAATGGGGATCGGACTTCTTTTCCGGTGGCCATCTTCCAACAACCATCCCCTATCACCTGTGGCTGTTTGAATTAAGGAACCTGAGAACGCGGATGACAGATTATCACAAGACTTGAGGCCTCTGAGAGGCCAGTGGGTGATATGATTTATGTATGACACCAACACCACGTTGACTCATCCATCATACCTACGGAAAGCTAACAGTCCCATCTTCCACAGTGGGATTCGGTCTCATCACACGGTGGATTATTCCTATCCCACACCAGTCCCTGTGATTCATCCAATCCTCCATACCGAGCTTCGTCCCGATCACGCGTGGATCATCCATCACGCGGTGGATTCATCCATCACGCGTGTGGATTCCCATCCATTCACGCGGTGAGATTCCACTCCATCACCGCCGGCTGTGGTGATACGGCGTGAGGGAGCGGGCGCGGCGGGGAGGGCGCTGGATAGAGGAGGGGTAGCCCGTGGAGGCGGGGCGCGGCGGGACGGGAGCCGGTGGGGTGGTGGGTACGCGCGGTGAGCGCGCGCACAGCGGGGTGGTGGTACGGGGCCGGGAGCGGGGGCCACAGCGGGGTGGATGGCCGGCGTGAACGGGCGCAGCGCGGGGTGGGAGGTGGAGGGTCGCGCGTAAGGGCGCGGGCGAGGCTGGGTGGAGTTGTACGCCGGTGGACGCGGGCCGGCAGGCTGGGTGGAGTGGGGACGCGCGGAGGCGGCCGCGGGCTGGAGGTAGTGGCGCGGGTGAAAGGCCGCCGCGGGGGTAGGGAGGGGCAGGACGCGCGCGCACGCTGTGGAGGTGCCGCGGGTCGAGGGCGGCGCCGCGGGCGGTGTGGTGGGCCGTAGACGCGCCCGCGCGCGTGGGGTGGCGCTGGGAAGGGCGCGGAGACAGTGCGGTGAGACGCGGCGAAGGGCGCGGACGGTAGTTGCGGAGGCGCGGGGCGAGGCGTGGTGTGGGGGCGGCGCCGGCGCATCTTATACCTCCACAACTAGTCGCGGCTGGGGCAGCAGCGGGGTGAGGGTCGCGGGCCGGCGCGGGCGAGGGGCCGGCATGAGGGTGAGCGCGCGAGGGGCGAGCGAGGGCGGGGGCGGCGCCCGGCGGGGGTAGGGTGCTGGTGAGGGAGAGCGCGGGCACTGGTGGTGCGGGAGCGCGTAAGCCGCGGCGGGGGGCGGGGAGTGGACGGGTGGGGGGCGGTGGGGTACCCGTAGCGGGACACGTGGGCGTACGCGGAGCCCACAAGCGGGCGGTGAGGCGGGGCCTGAGGGAGCCGCGCGGCGAGGGGCGCGGGTGCTGGGTGGGGACCGCGGAGGCGCGGCGGGAGGGGGCGGGCTGGGAATGGGAGCGCGGGGTGGAGGGCGCGGCGCGGCAGCGCGTGGTGGGAGGGTGGGGCCGCAGGAGCGCGGGGCGCGGCGAGGCGGCGTGGGTAGGGGGGGTGGGGTGCGCGGTGAAAGCCGGGCGGCGGCGGGTGGGGCCGCGGAGGCCGCGGGCGGCGGCACGAGGGGGCGGCCGGGCGAAGCCGCGCCGGCTGGATGGCGGGCGCGGCGGGGCGGCGCGGGGGGTAGGGGGTGACGGCTCGGCCGGCGGGGGCGGCGGCGTGGGAAGGGGACGCGGGAGAGGGCGGGGGGAAAGAGCCGGGAAGGCGGCGAGCGGACATCCATCAGCGGCTCGGACTCCAAATCATCGCATCACGGCGGTGGATTCTCCATCACGTGCGGATTGCGGAGTCCATCACGCGGGTGCTTTCATACCATCCCGCGGTGGATTCCATCACCTCCGCCGTGAAGATTCCCACTCCAGTCACGCGGTTGGATTCTCCATCCTAATACCAGCCTGAGCTACTTCATACCACCGTCACACGTGGCCCACACTCTGAGGTCCATTGATATATCACCGAAGCTATGTAACACCATCACCCCCCGATGGACTCCTCGCGATCATAATATCGCTCAGCCGAGCCCTTCCTCCAATCACACGTGGATTCTCACTACACACCTACGGTGTAATTCATCTCGATTCACACGGTGGATGCTCTCTCATCACAACCGCTCGCGCATTCATCATACCTAGAGTAGCCGAAGCTTTTGTACTCCAGCAAGCCACGGTGGTAACTCCCTCAATACATCCCACATTACACCAGTATCGCGTTCATTCGCATACACACTTGGATGGATCTCACCTCCACTCACCCTACGGCTGCGAATTTCAGCCACTGATCCCATCGGTATTCAATCCATCACACGGTGTGGTTCTCCGTATCACACAGGTGAGACTCTCATTACCACTCATATACACACCCTTCAGCTCTATCATTCCATTAACAACAGTTCCCTCTGTGACCGAATATTGGGTCATCAATGCACAATAGGCACTTTCTACTCTCACACTCTGTTCTTTCAACTTACTCATCGTCAAGACAATGAGCACCAATCCCTGAATTAGAGTGCAGCTATAGTTCAGGGCCAGTGCCTGCTACGTGACACGTATATCATAGTTAATACTCGCATCTATCCTCATCGCACAGATTCGAATGCGACACTCACTGATTAGAACATTCTGCTGCATGACGTAGGAGATGGGCTATTTGAGCTGGATGCGGAAGAGGCCTCTTCCCTCGAATTGTAACGAGAACTTCGGCAACGGTGAGAGGATGCGATCGCCAAAGAGACGACAGCTAGATTCACGAGGTCAGGCGCGAGGAGGAGTCGGGAGGAGAGAAGGGGAGAGAGAGCTTAAAAGAAGAGCGAGAAAAGGGACAAGCCGTATATGAACTATTGTCTCGCGGAGAGAGAGAGGGGAGGAGAGAGAGAGGAAGGAAGAGAGAGAAGGGAAAGAGATGAGGGAAGTGAGACTAGTTGGGGGGAGCACATCACGTTGTCTTTAGTCTCATGGAACAAGAATGAACAGATCCAAAGTGGAATGGGAGCCCTTTTAACATGTTACAGCCGACTGACAGTCTTGACGGATTCGACCACCTCTGTCTTTGATTCGCGCCCATAGAGTCCGATGTACCTCAAATCACCCTATTCCCTTTATGGGAGTACCCAGTATTGAGATTCAACACACTTCTCAGCGCGAGCAATGCGTCCAGCCGCAGCAATCACTATGAGTACTTATTGGAAAAAGCTCTCACTCAGTGTGGCCTGGTGAGGACTATTCACACCCTGAATACCATCAGGTCGCTGAGTAGAGTCTGACAAGTTCTTACCCAGCAGAGTCCTATTACTGCGGAAACTCAAGGTGTGGAGGACTATTTGAACCACAGAGCATGCGGAAGAACTATTGAAAACTCACTCAGTGGATGTTACCATGTCGTTGATAGCCCACCCCTTGATCCGGCCATACTAGAAGTTCTGACAAAGAGTCATACCCACAGCGAAATCAGGCAACCAAGCTCGCTGGAGTGACTATTGAAAACACACAGGCAATTCGACCTTGGAGGAACCTGTATTTGATTTAACATTGGCTGAACCACAACACCACTCCCTGTGGAATCCTGCCTGAGCAGGACTAGTATGGGAAGATACATTCAGATCAAGCGAGATGACTGGTTCTTTAAGAGACCATATAGAACAAGCCACTCAGGATGCTGGAGGACTATTGAAAACACGCAGGATGCTGGAGGACGATTGAAACACTCAGGATGGCTCGGAGAACTATTCTGCTGAAATGCACAGTTACTATGGGCATTGCTGGATAGCCCCATAAGAGTCTGAACGAGATTCTTTATTCGCAAAACAGACAGCTCAGGATATGCATCGGATGATGACTATTGAGTATATACAATCACTCCCAGATGGTGTATCTACCGTCACATAGAGCTCTGTGAGGATCGAGAAACAAGCTGTCAAGGTGACTTACTTCAGCTAGAGCCAACCGCATTGCAGTCAATCACTGTATGTTAGCCATAGCTTAATAGATCAACACTCACCATAGGTCTAACAGATATGCGTCTGTAGCCCAGCAGAAGGGCCACCAGCCACGCTAATCTTACGATAAATCGTTATATTCAACTCTCCCCATGAGGAAGTCTTGCTGGGGAGGACACAGTATTGATAAACCACACAGATTTGATGGACGCGCAGCGCTAAGCTACTGAAGCAACCACCAAGCAGATGTCAACTTATGGCTTAGAGGACTAGAATTTATGAATGCATTACAACGTACGTGATTGCCTTCCTGGCTCTTGTGGCACCATATATTTAGAGACAGACACTTACAGGAAGTTGCTGACACTGATTACCCTCTAGAGACTGTGATATTAGTGAGAAAGAGAGCGAATGGGCCAGGGATCTGGGACGAGAATATTGCGAAAGAGGGCATGAATCAGGGGATGCGTGAGGGAGAGAGAGAGGAGGGAGTAACTATTTTGAAAACAAGCCTCAGGATTGCAGGGGAGGAAGGGACTATTGAAAACCTCTGGAGTGGGCTGGAGGGACGCTATTGAGAAAGACACGAGGAGATTGGGAAGGACTATTTTGGAAAAAGGCAAGCGTTAGGAGGGGGTGCTTAGAGGGAGAGTAATGGAGATTGGGAAAAAGCGGGAAGCGAAGATACTGTCGGGTAGGGCTGAAGAGAGGAAGTGATACATAACCTGAATCAAACACATCAGGTGTCGAATATGGAAACTGAATAGGAGATATTGCCCCCCAAGAGGCTTAAACAGTCCATCTCAAATCATATATCTATCAAGATGAATCACACATTCTCCTCGCTGCCAGTTCTACTCATAACCTCTTGCACCTCATCTACCACTCCTCTCAAGCCTCTCTCTCTCCCTCGCTTGGAGCTACCGCTGTTGCCCCTCCCATACCTCTTCTCTCTCTCTTCTCGATCACCTCCCTACCTCTCTTCTCTCATCTGCTCTGGAGGACTATTGCAAACACCTCTCAGACGGCATCTCTGTCTAGCTACCCTAAAATCCTGATGAAAACACAACAGCCTGCTGCGAATGCATTTAAACGACTGATGGTTACTTCATACTCTCTGCAAACAACAACAGTTCGGGATGCTGGACTATTGTAAGCAGGAGGTCCTCCAAGCCGCGCAACCCAGGAGGCGGTAGTCTGATCACCAGGAACCAGAGTCCCTCAGCCAGCAGCACAGGCGTATCTGATCCGTAAAAGAGTCCTCAGTATCTGAGATTACACTATTTGAACAGGTAACAGGCGTCCTCTCAAGCCCTAGCCCAGCAACAGGATGCGGTATCGTGATCACACAGTAGGAACAAGACATGATAACATACCAACAGGAGGTGCTATGGGCTGATCACAGTAACAGAGAGTCGACCTCCATGCGAAAAACACAGCAGTATCTGGAATCGCCGAGTAACAGAAGTCCGTATCTCTGCCAGCAGCAAGATATAGTGAACTCCTCTCTAAGGGACTCCGGTCACATATATATGGGGAGTACTATTGGAAAACACACAGGATGCTGGAAGACTAAGTGAACCTCTCCCAAGGAACCACTCCTATGTTTTTCAGCGTATCATTTCTGTCAGATGTCACGTAGAGGCGTATGTAAGTTGAAACAAATTACCCTTGTTAGAGCAAGCGCAACTTTAAATAATTTGTTAACTCCTCTCTTTTTAATGAGAATTGAACAAAAACAGGAGTGGGTTCCTTGAGAGAGCTTATACCACTAAAAGTCATTTCCAGTACTTTTACCATTGTTGTGCGCTTTGCTCTCTACAAGGGTTTGTTTAATTAGTTACTCCCTATAATGGTCCTTGAAGTTCACTAATCCTCCAGGGCGTATGCACTGTGATGTTTGGTCTTGATTATTAGTCCTCCTAGTCATCACTGTTTGATGGTCCAAGTTTTTTCGGATTCCAACTTAGTCATCACCTAGCGGATACTCTCTGGAGTGTTCCGTTGTGGCTGTTCGCGAACTTTCTAGGTACTTCCCAGCATCCTCTCTCTCGGAGTTAGTACCTGGAAGTGATGCTTCATACCTATGTCGCATTCCAGCACCGATACACTGCCGGAGTCTGGTTGTGTTATTCAATACGTACTCCAGCAGCCTGTGTATGTTTCAAATGTACTCCAGCATCCTGAGTGTTTCTCAATAGTCCTCCAGCATCCTGTGGTGTCTTCCAAATAGTCCTTCCGTATCCTGAGTGTTTTCCAATAGTCCCCAGCCATCATGTGTGTTTTCAATAGTCCTCAGCATCCTGTGTGTTTTCAATAGTCTCCAGCATCTGAGTGTTTCAATAGGTCCTCCAGCATCCTGAGTGTGTTTTTCAATAGTCCTCGCTAGTGCAGAGTCCTGCAACAAGTGTTTTCAATAGTTCACTCCGTGGTCAAGCTCCAGATCGTCAGAGTGTTTTCAATAGTCCTCCGGCTCCTGAGTGTGTTTTCATTGTACTCACAGCATCCTGAGTATGTTTTCAATAGTCCTCCAGCATCCTGAGTGTTTTCATAGTCCTCCAGCATTCCTGAGTGTTTCAATAGTTCCTCGCAGCTCCTGAGTGTTTCAATAGTCCTCGAGCATCCTGTGTGTTTTCAAATAGTCCTCCAGCATCCTGTGTGTTTTCAATAGTCCTCCAGCATCCTGAGTGTGTTTTCATATCCCCGACTCCTGAGTGTGTTTCAATAGTCCTTCCAGCATCCTGAGTGTGTTTCAATAACTCCATCCTGAGTGTGGTTTTCAATAGTCCTGTCAGGCATCCTGGAGTGTTTCAAATAGTCCTCCGAGGCAATCCGGATTGTGTTTCAATAGTCCTCCAGCATCACCTGAGTGTTTTCAATAGTCCTCCAGCATCTGGCAGTGTTTTTTCAATAGTCCTCCAGCATCCTGAGTAGCTCGTCAGTTTTCAATAGTCCTCCAGCATCCTGAGTGTGTTTTTCAATAGTCTCCAGCATCCTGTTGTGTTTTCAATAGTCCTCCAGCATCCTTGAGTGGTGTTTTCAATAGCTCCAGCATCCTGATTGTTTTCCAAAGTCCTCCAGCATCCTGGTGTGTTTTCAATAGTTCCTCCAGCATCCTGAGTGTTTTCAATAGTACTCCAGCATCCTGAGTGTGTTTATCAATAGTCCTGCCAGCATCGCTGAGTGTTTTCAATAGTACTCCAGGCATCCGGAGTGTGTTTCAATAGTACTCCATATAAGGGAATAGGGTGCCATTTGGTACTCGGCCAAAACATCATCCGTTCAGGAACTTGTCAGCGGCTCTACAATTGTTTAAAGGGCCCATTCCATGGCTGTAAGTCTGTTGAACACAACACATGTCTCCCCCCCTCCCCCTCTCTTACCTTCCCTCTCTCTCTCTTCCCTCTCTCTCTCCTCACCGCTCTCTCTCTCCTCCCTCTCTTCTCCTCCCTCTCTCCTCTCTCTCTCCTCCCTCTCTCTCTCTCCTCCCCTCTCTCTCCCTCTTCTCCTCCCTCCTGTTGCCAGTCTAAGTACATTCAGAGGCCTTCACTCAGTAAATTAAGACAGATCTGGATCCGGATGTGGATGAAATGCTGAGAGGAGAATGGGGTGTGCCTGATATACAAGAAGGCGGCATTAACTCCCACTGGGTGCTGTCTGGCTGGGCAGGGAGAGTCCATTTACAATATGTGGTTTTTAGAGTAGGTGGGGGTTAGGGTAACATACCAGGTATGGTTTAGCGGGTAAACCAGGTGTGGGGGTTAGGGTACATACCAGGTGTGGGAGGTACATACAGTGTGTTTGTAGGTACATACAGGGTGTGGGGTAGGGTAACATACCAGGTGTGGGGTTAGGGTCAATACAGGTGGTGGGGTTAGGGTACATACCAGGTGTGGGGTTTAGGGTACATACCAGGGTGTGGGTTAGGGGTACATACCAGGTGTGGGGTTTAGGGTACATACAGGTTGGGTGTACATACCAGGTGGGGGTTAGGTACATCCAGGTGTGGGGTTAGGTACATACCAAGGGTGGGGTTAAGGGTACATACCAGGTGTGGGGTTGAGGGTACATACCAGGTGGGGGTGGAGGGTACATACCAGTTGTGGGTGAGGACATACCAGGTGGGGGTGAGGGTACATACCAGGTGGGGGTTGAGGGTACATACCAGGTGGGGGTTAGGGTACATACCAGGTGGGGGTTAGGGTACATCAGTGGGGTTAGGGTACATACCAGGTGCTTGGGTTAGGGTACAACAGGTGTGGGTTGGGTACAGACCAGGTTGTGGTTAGGGTACAGACCAGGTGTTGGGTTAGGTAATACCAGGAAGTACATCACCAGGTGCGGTTAGGGTAACAGACCAAGGTGTGGGTTTTAGGGTACAGTACCGGAGCTACCATACCAGGCTGCGGCGTTAGGGGTACATACCAGGTGTGGGTTAGGGTACATACCAGTATGGGGTTAGGGTACATACCAGTGGGGTTAGGGTTAGCATACCAGGTGTGGGGTTAGGGTACATACCAGGTGTGGTTTAAGGGTACCATTTACCAGGTGGGAGGTTAGGTACTACCAGGTGGGGGTTAGGGTACATACCAGGTGTGGGGGGTTAGGGTACATACCATGGGGGGGTAGGGTCCTACCAGGTGGGGGTTAGGGTACATACAGGTGGGGTGTAGGGTACATAACCAGGTGGGGGTTAAGGGTACATACCAGGTGGGGGGTTAGGGTACTACCATGGTGGGGGTTAGGGTACATACCAGGTGGTGGGATTAGGTAACATACCAGGTGTGGGTTAGGGTACATACCAGGTGTGGGGGTTAGGGTACATACCAGGTGTGGGGTTAGGGTACATACCAGGTGGGGGTAGGGTACATACCAAAGGTGGGGGTTTAGGGTACATACCGGTGTGGGGTTAGGGACTATCCAGGTGTTGGGTTAGGGTACATACCAGGTTGTGGTGGTTAGGTCATACCAGGTGGGGGTTAGGGTACATTTACAGGTGGGGGGTTAGGGTACATAGACCAGGTGGGGGGTTAGTGGTACCATACCAGGTGGGGGGTTAGGTAATTTTACCAGGTTGGGGGTTAGGGTACATACCAGGTGGGGGGTAGGGTACATAACCCAGGTGGGGGTTAGGGTACATACCAGGTGGGGGTTAGGGTACATACCAGGTGGGGTTAGGGTACATACCATGTGGTAGGCTACAGGGTGGGGTTAGGGTACATACCAGGTGTGGGGTTAGGGTTACATTACCCAGGTGTGGGGTTTAGGGATACATACAGGTGTGGGGTTAGGTGGAACATTTACCAGGGTGTGGGTTGGTACATACCAGGTGGTGGGTTAGTGGTACATACCAGGTGTGGGTTAGGGTACAATACCCAGGGTTGGGGTTAGGGTCATACCAGGTCTGTGGGTTAGGGTACATACCAGGGTTGGGGTTAGGGTACATATCCGGTGTGGGGTAGGGACACCATACCAGGTGTGGGTGGGTACCAGGGGTGAGGGTACATACCAGTGTTGGGTGAGGGTACATACCAGGTGTGGGGTGAGGGTATCATTACCATGGGTGGGTACGGGGTGAGGGTACATACAGGTGTGGTGTAGGGTACATACCAGGTGGGGGTTAGGGTACATACCAGGTGGGGGTTAGGTACATTACCAGGTGTGGGAGTTAGGGTAACATACCAGGTGTGTGGGTTAGGGTACATACCAGGGTGGGGTTAGTGGTACATACCAGGTGTGGGGTTAGGGTACATTACGAGGTGGGTTGGTTAATACAGTGGGGTTAGGGTACATACCAGGTGTGGGATTAGGGTACATACCAGTGTGGATTAGGTACAACCAGGTGGGGGTTAGGGTTACATACCAGGTGTGGGTTAGGGTAACATACCATGTGTGGGTTAGGGTACATACCAGTGTGTGGGCGTTAGGGTATACCAGTGTGGGGTAGGGTACATACCAGGTGTGGGGTTAGGTACATACCAGGTGTGGGGTTAGGTACATACAGGTTGGCGGTGAGGGTACATACCCACGGGAGGGTACATCCAGGTGGGTTGAGGGTACATTACAGAGTGGGGGTGAGGGTTACATACCAGGTGGGGGTTAGGGTAATAACAGGTGGGGTTAGGGTACATACCAGGTGGGGGTTAGGGTACATACCAGTGGGGGTTAGGGTACGAACCAGGGTTGTGGGGTTAGGGTACAGACCAGGTGTGGGTTAGGGTCAACGTGTAGCAGACCAGGTGTGGGTTAGGGTACATACCCAGAGTACATACCAGGTGCGGTCTGGGTACAACCAGTGTTGGGTTAGGGTAATACAGGAGTACATACCAGGTGCGGAGTTAGGGTACATACCAGGAGTAACATACCAGGTGTGGGTTAGGGTACAATACCAGGAGTACATACCAGGGTGGGGGGTTAGGGTACATACCAGAGTGGTTTAGGGTACATACCAGGTGTGGGTAGGTACATACCAGGTTTAAAATCAGGAAACTGACCCAGGCTGACAGCGTATCGTTGTGACGAGGTGGGCGGTGGATGTTGGGTGGAGGTGGGGTGGCGAGGTGACCAGTGATAGGTCCCCAACACTGCTAGAGCTACACCTGTAGTGGAAGAGATTCACAGGAGTATTGAACCATCCTGTTCACCTGACAGTCAATGATGACACAGTGATCTGTTATCACACTGAGCTTCATCATATGACACAGTTGATCTTGTTTAATCAACTAACTGAGGCTTTCATCATATGACACAGGTGATCTGTTTAATCACTACTGAGCTTATCAATCTTTATAATGACAACAGTTGATCTGTTTAATCAGTACTGAGCTTTCATCATGTGAACAGGTGGGATCTGTTTAATCAGTACTGAGCGTTCAATCATATGAAACACAGTGATCTGTTTAATCAGTACGTGAGCTTCATCATATGACACAGTGATCTGTTTATAATACTCGAGCTTCATCACGTTGGACACAGTGATCTGTTTAATAACTACTGAGCTTCTCATGACACAGTTGTAACATATCTGTTTTAATCACTACTGAGCTTCATCACTACGACACAGTGATCTGTTTAATCACACTGAGCTTCATCATAATGAACACAAGGGATCTGTTTAATCACTAGCTGAAGCCTTCTCACTATGACACCAGTGATCTGTTTAATCACTACTTGAGCTTCATTCCATTATGACACAAGTGATCTGTTTTAATCACTACTGAGCTTCCTCATATGACACAGTGATCTTTTAATCACGTGACTGAGCCTTCCATCATGTGACACAGTGATCTGCTTTAATCATACTGAGCTTCATCATATGGGACACAGTTGATCTGTGTTTAATCACTATAGAGCTTTCGATCATTATGACACAGTGGATCGTGTTAATCACTACTGAGCTTCATCATGTACACAGTGATCTGTTTCAATCACTTACTGGAGCTTCTCATGACACAGTGATTCCGTTTAATCACATATGAGCTTCATCATATGACACAGTGATCTGTTTTAATCACTACTTAGCTTCACTTCATATGACACAGGATCTGTTTAATCACTACTGAGTTCATCATACGACACAGTGATCTGTTTAAAAATTTTCAAAGTACTTTGTAGCGTTGAGTAACGTTCATTTCCATCTCTGACTAACTACACTAATATATATATTGTAAACTAATATTTACATTTAAGAGTCACGAAGCCGCTCCTCTCTCTCTCCTAAACGTCACCAGACATAATGTTTTGTAACGTGGGAACTCATACCATAGCCAGCTCCCTCTCCTCCTACACGTCAACCAGACATAATGTTTTTAACGTGGGAACTCATACCCTAGCCAGCTCCTTCTCTCCTCCTAGACGTCAACCGCATATTGTTTTGTAACGTGGCGAACTCATACCTAGCCAGCTCCTCTTCTCCTCCCTAGACGTCAACCAACATAATGTTTTGTAACGCTGGGAACTCATACCTAGCCAGCTCCTCTCTCCTCTAGACGTCAAACCAGACATATGTTTTGTAACGTGGGGAACTCATTTACCTTAGCAGCTCCTCTCTCCTCCTAGACGTCAACCAGACATAATGTTTTGTCACGTGGGAACTCATACCTAGCCAGCTCCTCTCCTCCTTGACGTCAACCGACATAATGTTTTGTACGTGGAACTCATACCTAGCCAGCTCCTCTCTCCTCCTAGGACGTAACCAGGACATATTGTTTTTGAACGGTGGAACTCATACCTAAGCGCTCCCTCTCCTCCCTAGTCGTCAACCAGACATATTGTTTTTGTACCTGGGAACTCATACCTTAGCCAGCTCCTTCCTAGACGTCAACAGACACTAATGTTTTGTAACGTGGAACTCATTCTATCTCTCTCTGGTGGGTGGT
>NW_019946143.1:35400-40423 GCF_002910315.2 Salvelinus sp. IW2-2015
GAACCCAATGGTCTCAAAGCAAGGTGAAAGAAGGCGAACCCAATGGTCTCAAAGCAAGGTGAAAGAAGGTGAACCCAATAGTCTCAAAGCAAGGTGAAAGAAGGTGAACCCAATGGTCTCAAAGCCACCGTACAATCGGATCTATAGACTGACATTGATATGAGCTTTGACACACATAACAACAACACATTAAAATGTGAAGTACGTCACACAATGAAACCTTAACTATTGACACATTGATGTACTGATCTAATAGGAGATGTTGACTGTTAATCTATGGCTGGTTGGTTTATCCTGACCACCAGGTGGCTGATAACATCCCATACAGAGAGCTTCATCTCACGGTTAAGGTTTCCCCTCTGCCTTCGGGACAGACTAGATCCATCTCCTGTAACCATAGCAACTCCATATAAAAGCCAGATTCAGGAGTCTTGTCGCTAATAATCAGAGAGAGGCTGAGAGAATCTCTTGTGTCGCAGATTCCTACAGAGTCCCTTTCTCTGTCTGTCCTTGGTTAGATATAATAGTAGAGGTAGCCTGGCTGCAGAAAGAACCACCTCAGTAATATTTCACTACAGCATCCATTGACGTTGTAGTAGTAGTAGTAGTAGTAGCAGCAGTAGTGTAGTAGTCGTAGTAGTAGTAGCAGCAGTAGTGTAGTAGTAGTAGTAATAATATTAGCAGTAGTGTAGTAGTAGTAGTAGCAGTAATAATAATATTAGTAGTAGTAGTAGTAGTAGTAGTAGTAGTAGTAGTAGTAGTAGTAGTAGTAGTAGCAGTAATAATAATATTAGTATTAGTAGTAGTAGTAGTAGTAATATTAGTAGTAGTAATAGTAATATTAGTAATAGTAATGATAATAATATTAGTAGTAGTAGTAGTCGTCGTAATAATAATATTAGTAGTAGTAGTAATATTAGTAGTAGTAGTAGCAGTTATGTGTAGTAGCAGTAATAATAGTAGTAGTAGTAGTAGTAGTACTATTAGTAGTAGTAGTAATATTAGTAGTAGTAGTAGCAGTTGTGTAGTAGCAGTAATAATAGTAGTAGTAGTAGTACTATTAGTAGTAGTCGTCGTAATAATAATATTAGTAGTAGTAGTGTAGTAGTAGTAGTAGTGTAGTAGTAGTAGTAGTAGCAGTAGTGTAGTAGTAATATTAGTAGTAGTGTAGTAGTAGTAGTAATAGTATTAGTTGTAGTAGTGTCGTAGTAGTGTTGCTCAACCACAAGACACTTGTGATCTGTCTGCATGGTCAACGCAGCACATGGAGACACCTGTCAGTCTGCATGGTCAACAGCAAGCAACATTGGAGACACTGTCAGTCTGCATGGTCAACGCAGCACATGGAGACACCTTGTCAGTCTGCATGGTCAACGCAGCACATGGAGACACATGTCAGTCTGCATGGTCAACGCAGCACATGGAGACACCTGTCAGTCTGCATGGTCAACGCAGCACATGGAGACACTTGTGATCAGTCTGCATGGTCAACGCAGCACATGGAGACACTTGTCAGTCTGCTGGTCAACGCAGCACATGGAGACACTTGTGATCAGTCTGCATGGTCAACGCAGCACATGGAGACACTTGTCAGTCTGCATGGTCAACGCAGCACATGGAGACACCTGTCAGTCTGCATGGTCAACACAGCACATGGAGACACCTGTCAGTCTGCATGGTCAACGCAGCACATGGAGACACCTTTCAGTCTGCATGGTCAACGCAGCACATGGAGACACATGTCAGTCTGCATGGTCAACGCAGCAATGTTGATGACAACAATGCTGTTTTCACTTCTTAATATAAATCCATTAGTGTTCTATAATTACACTATTAGTTTGTGTTTCTTACATCTGAGGAGAGGAATAGGAGAACCATGAATGTTAGCAACAGGAAGTAGCTAAGAGAAAATGTAGCCAGAGATTATAGCGTCCCCTAGGAAACACTGACCAACACTATGGTTCCTACCCTGTCAACATAACTCCTCTCTGGCATTTTCATTCATTGTCATGTCAAACACTGTATTCAAAGTGCCCACTATTTATATTCTAACTATAGAATTAGAATAACCATTATATTTCCATGATTCAAGTGTTTTGATCTAAATCACAAGTCAAATCATTTTTAATACTTTCGGTTAAAAATATATATTTTTGAAATTTGTCCATATCCTGCAGCCCTACGTGGCAGTGTGGAAATTATCTTAAATGAGTGCAGGAAATGGATGAGTGGGGGGGGGGGGGCTGTTTAATTGAACGGTATAAACCAATCAGAATGGAGAAAGACCATTGAAGTCATTTAGAATATATGCGTTTCCACCTAGGATCACTCACTACTCATAAAGCACATGTAGAACTTTCATAGTCCAAAAACACAAAATACCGTCAAAAAAAAGTAGAAAAATACAGTGATATGATATCTTGGCCATATTGCCCTAGCCTGTTCCCAGGTCTGTTTATGCACGTCTTGCCAACCATAAGAGTTGGCTAAACAGATCTGGGACCAGGCTAGGATAAAGGAGAGGACTGCACCTGAAGGTCAATATTTAACCTGCCATTAAAATGTTTACACTGAACACGTGACAGCCGGCACCTGCCCCCGGGTAGAGAACGGCTTCACACGGATTGGTGGATTACAGAACCAGCAAGCCATCGGATTGGCTAAAATGGGATGTGTCACCACGAGGTATATTAAGGCGGCTCTCTAGACGCTGCATCATGATCTGAGGTCAGTTGTGTGTTTTTCCCCTTCTGAGGGTTAAGGTCAGGATTGGGGAGGACAAGCTGATCCTAGACCTGTGCTTATACCGGTCAATTCTACCAGGAAAGTGGCAATATAAGAGGGGTTTCATATTGACGCAAGAAATGAAATAAAAGTATACAGAAAATATAGATAAAGAAAGGTCTGAAAGGTTTGTGTGTTTACCTATGACTGAAACACAACCCAGGGGTGCGATGAGGGAGGCCGGAGCGAAGCCGTAGGCTGCGAAGTTCCCCAGCTCCCCGACCCCCATCAGAACCACTCCACTCCACCACAGCACCGACGTGTAGTAGGGCCTGGAGTCGCCGAGCTGGGACTGCCGCATGTGGGCATATTTCTGACAGCGAGAGGAGAGAGAGTCACGGACAGCACTTCATGTTAAGAGGAGCATGGGAAAATACAGTAGCTAACATAACATCAAGGAACTAGTGAAGAGAGGGCAGGGAGTCACGGACAGCACGTCATGTTAAGAGGAGCATGGGAAAATACAGTAGCTAACATAACATCAAGGAACGATTGATTCCATTGGGGTAAATTATGACGTTAGTAAACACTAGTGTTGTTTCTCATAGTACTGTACACGGCCTCATAAAACAAACACACCCCTACCTGTATATTCAGAGAAATGCTGATGAGGAAGTTCCCACATATTGAAATGATGATTCCCAGGAGATATGTCTGCAAAACAACAGTAAAACAGATCAGAAGGAAACCTCTGTGAGTAACATCCCGCAGAGAACGACACTGGACGAGTGACATCATCCCGTAGAGAACGCCACTGGACGAGTGGCATCATCCCGTAGAGAACGCCACTGGACGAGTGGCATCATCCCGTAGAGAACGCCACTAGACGAGTGACATCATCCCTCTTTGCACAACAGAATACTGTCTACCAACACCTCTGCACACAGATACACGGCGCCTCTGCACACAGTAAATACCACGACACCCTCTGCACACACGATACATCCGGCCCCTCTGCTAACACCTAGCACCACACCCTCTCACACAGATACTAGCGCGCCCTCTGCAACACAGACTACACACACCTCGCACACAGATTCACCACACCCTCTTGCACACAGATCACCAACCCTCTGCGACACAGCATACACAACACCTCTCTGCACCAATCACACCTCTCCCCTGCAACACAGAATAACATCCGCGCCCTCTCAACACAGATACCCACACCCTCTGCACACAGATGATTCACCACACCCTGCTGCACAAGTACATGTCCGCGCCCTCTGCACACAAGATACACACACCCCTCCTGCACTCACAGATACACCAACACCCCTGCTACACAGATACACGCGCCCTCACACAGTATACACAACACCTCTGCACACAGATACACTCGCGCCGCTCGCACACAGATCACAACAACACTCTCTGTCGACACAGATGTCACCACACCCCTCTGCACAAGATGCACCCACCTCTTGCACACATGATAACACAACACCCTCCTCTGCACCAGTAGTAACCACACCTCTGCATACACAGATGCATCCCACACCCTCTCACACAGATACAACGCACACTTCTCTGCACGACAGATACACCACACCCTTCTGCACACAGATACAATCACAATGCCTTGCCCACACAGATACACCATCACCTCTGCACACAGAACATCCGCCCCTCTGCACACGCATACGGACAACACTTCTCTGCAACAGATGCCGGCCAACCTGCTGCACAGCAGATACACAACACCTTCGCTCTGCTCACGACAAGACCAAGCCTCTGTGCAACAGATGCAGGCCACACTCCTCTGCAATCACAGATATCAGCCACACCCGCTCACAGATTACCTTAACGCCCTCGCACACAGATGTACAGACATCACCCTCTGCACCAGATACATATCAGTCACAGCCCTCTGCTCAGCATGATCACACAACACTCTCGCAACTAGAACCATACCGACGCCCTCTGCACAACAGATACAACCATACCGCTCTGCAACCAGATACCACCTCACCTCTTCTGGTCACCAGATACATTTTACCACGGCGCTCTTCTGCACATCAGGTATACAACCGACAACTCCAAATTCTGCACCCAGATACACCACATCAACTCCCCTGCACCAGATACCCACCCTCTGCACACAGATACAAAGCCACCCCTCTGCACACAGAGACATCACCCTCTCACACAGATATACACCGAACCTTTCACCACAGAATATCACTCACACCCTCGTGCGACTACAGATACACACGCCTCCCTGCCATGCAGCATATAC
>NW_019946143.1:41520-45649 GCF_002910315.2 Salvelinus sp. IW2-2015
ACTCCTAGATGTTGCCAGCCCTGCTTAATTGGCCCTTTAGTTATGTTTTGCCCTTCCTGCTACAAGAAAGCCAGACCTCTTCCCTCTGGAAGATGTGAATGGGTTTGATATGAAATATACTGGGATCTCCATGTAAAAAGGGACCCTATGAGAACCAAACATGTTGAAGCTCATAGGAAACATGTTAAAATTGGGATGATCAAATGAATAGCTAGTATCATAATATTTAGACGAAATTAAGGCTCATAAATATCCTTCAAACCATTTTCCCATCTAAAAATCTAGAAGATGTGAAAGGGATACCGTCAACATAAAAGTCTTCTAAATATTTTAGAAATACATTTAAAACAAAATAAATATTGAAGTAAAGACGCCTGACAACTAAATCAGATATATTTAAAATCTGAACGAAAATATAAATGCACAATTTCAAAGAAAAGAAATCAGTCAACTGAAATAAATTAATTTGAGGCCCTAATCTTATGGATTTTCACATTGGACTGGAATACAGATATGCATCTGTTGGTCACAGATACCTTAAAATGAGGTAGGGGTGTGGATCAGGAAAACCAGTCAGTATCTGGTGGACCATCATTTGCCTTCATTGCAGCGTGACACATCTCCTTCACATAGAGTTGATCAGCGTGTTATTGTGTCCATGCTGGAATGTGTGTCCCCACTCCTCTTCCAGATGGCTGTGAGACCAGAGCTGGATTATTGTGGAAACTGAACACGCTGTCGTACACGTCGATTCCAGAGCATCCCAAACATGCTCAATGGGTTGACATGCCTGAGTGGTAGGCAGGCCATGGAAGAACTGGAGACATTTTCAGACTTCAGGAATTGTGTACAGATCCTTTGACATGGACGTGTATTATCATGCCTAAACATGAGATGATGGCGGCGGAGGAATTGGCCACCACAATGGGCCTCGGGATCTCATGCACTTTTAAGATGAGCCTAGATAATATACAGTTGGTTGTTGTTCTGCAGGCTTATGCCTGTTTCATACCAAACCCCACCAGGGGGCACTACGTGTTCACCAACGTTGACATCAGTAACCGCGCGACCACACGACGCCACGACGCGGTCTGGACCCAACACGACGCCATACACATGGTCTGACCACACGACGCCATTACTGCCGTCTTGTGAGGTCGGTTTGGACGTACTGGCGTTCTCTATGAGTGATGTCACTCGTACTGAGTGGCGTTCTCACTGGATGATGTCACTCGTCCTAGGTGGTTCTCTACTGGGATGATGTCAACTCGTCTAGTGGAACGTTCTCTTGATGGATCTGATGTCACTCGTCTAGTGCGTTCTCTCTGGAGATGTCACTCGTCAGTGGCGTTCTGCCTATGGGGAGTGGTGTCACTCGTCCAGTGTCGTTTCTATGCGGATGTGCATGTCGTTGTTCTACTTGATGACTGCTAGTGGTTCTCCTATATGTGACTCGCGTGGCGTTTCATGATGTCACTCGTCTCAGTGGCGTTCTCTATGGGATGATTTCACTCGTCAGTGGCGTTCTTTCTATGGGATGATCCACGTCCTAGTTTGGCGTTCTCTATGGGATGATTGTCCTCGTCTAGTGGCGTTCTCTACGGCAGTTGATGTCACTCGTCATGTCGTTCTCTACGGGACGATGTGACAACTCGTCACAGTGGCGTCTCTATGGGATGCGATGTCACTCGTCTAGTGTGGGTTCTCTATGGTGATGTCACTGTCTCAGTGTGTCTCTATGGATGATGCACTCGTCCAGTTGTCGTTCTCTACGGATGATGTCACTCGTCTAGTGGCGTTCTCTCGTACTTGAGCACTCGTAGTGCATTCTACGACATTTGTGGCGCTAGTGGCGTTCTCCTACTGGGTGATGTCACTCGTCTAGTGGCGTTCTCTACGTGAATGATGCCACTCGTCCAGTGCGGTTCTCTACTGGGATGATTCACTCGTCTAGTGGCGTTCTCTACGGGATGATGTCACTCGTCTAGTGGCGCTTCTCTACGGGATTTGATTGTCACTGCGTCTAGTGGCGTTCTCTAGGGATGATGTCACTGTCCAGTGGTTCTCTACGGCGATGATGTCACCTCGTCTAGTGGTTCTCTACGGGATCATGTTCACTCGTCAGTGCTGTTCTCATATGGGATGATGTCACTCGTTAGTGGCGTTCTCTACGGATGATGATATCACTGTCTAGTGGCGTTCTCTATGGGATGATGATACTCGCTCTAGTGGCGTTCTCTATTGGGATGCATGTCTCGTCTAGTGGCGTTTCTCCTACTGGATGATGTCACTCGTTCTAGTTGGCGTTCTCTACGGATGATGTCACTAGTCCAGTGTCTTCTCTACGGGATGATGTCATCATAGTCTACGGTGCAGTGATCTCATTAGTGGCGATGATGTGGTTCTCTACGGGGATGATGTCTAACTCGTCCGAGTGGCGTTCTCTATGGGATGATGTCACTTCGTCTACGTGGCTTCTCTTATGATGATGTCACTCGTCCTAGTGGCGTTCTGCTAGGGATGAATTTCAACTCGTCTAGTGGCGTTCTCTATGGGATGATGATCACTCGTCTAGTGGCTTCTCTATGGGATGATGTCAACTCGTCAAGTGTCGGTTCTCTAGCGGATGATGTCACCTCGTCTAGTGGGTTCCTTATGGGATGATGTCACTCGCTTCCAGTGCGTTCTCTATCGGGATTGATGTCACTCGTCAGTGGCTGTTCTCTAGGGATATGTCACCGTCCTGTGGCGTCTATGGGATGATGGTCACTCCTAGGGCTAGGATTGTGTCTTCTCTTGGGATGCATGTCACTCGTCTTAGTTGAGTTTCGTATGGATGAATGTCACTCTGTACTGCTGTTTCTCATGGGAGATGCACTCGTTAGTGCTTCTCTTACGGGATGATGTTCACTCGTTGGTTATGGGACGAGTTCGTCCAGTTCTTCTACTTGGGTACGATGTCACTCGTCTAGTGGGCTTTCTCTATGGATGATGTCACTCGTCCAGTGGCGCGTGTTCTCTATGGGATTGATGTTCATCTCGTCTAGTGGCGTTCGTCTACTGGAGGATGTACTCGTCTAGTGGTGTTTCTCTACTGGGTGATGATGTGTTCCAGGACGATGTCAGTCGTCAGTGGCGTTCTTACGGGATGAATGCGTCACTCGTCTCAGTGGCGTCTTCTATGGAATGATGTCATCGTCTCAGTGGTTCTCTATCGGTGATGATGTACTCGTCTAAGTGGCGTTCTCTAGGGATGATGCCACTCGTCTCAGTGGCGTTCTTCTATGGGATGGATGCACTCGTCCAGTGGCCGTTCTCGGGTACTCTCCGGTGGCGTTTTTTATGGGAGTCACTCGTCTAGTGGCGTTCTCTACGGGATGATCATCGTCTAGCGGCGTTCTCTACGGGGCATATTGCGGGTGTGGTGTATCTGTGTGCAGAGGAGGGTGTGGTGTATCTGTGTGCAGAGGGGAAAGGAGGACAAGAGGCCATCATGTACTCTGTAGGCTTTACATGACTCCAGAGGGAGCCACTAGAAATGGCATCTCTCGTGGACAGAGGCATGTAACATAGAATGGTACGCAACATTTTAATTCAGGGTTTCCAAGATGACTAGAAATAAACCATGTCAATATCGTGATTCATTTATTCCAATCTCAGCCTTGAAAACAGGTACCGCTGGGGCTTAGAGAACTCCTCACGGTCCAACAGAGAAAACCACACAAATTACTCAAACTGTGTGTTGGCTTCCGAGATACTGTAAATGCCCAGGAAGTAGCTGCTAGCTACTGACATTATCTCACTGGCCATGAACTTCCTGCACTAGACACAAAACACTTGGGAGGAATGTGGCTGAGGGGTCAAGACCTTTTCCCTGACGCTGTGAATGACCATAACACTACTATAGTAACGCGGGACTAACATTACCTTAGTAACGTGGGACTAACATTACCTTAGTAACGAGGGACTAACATCACCTTAGTAACGAGGGACTAACATCACCTTAGTAACGCGGGACTAACATTACCTTAGTGACAAGGGACTAACATTACCTTAGTAACAAGGGACTAACATTACCTTAGTAACAAGGGACTAACATTACCTTAGTAACAAGGGACTAACATTACCT
>NW_019946143.1:45674-49362 GCF_002910315.2 Salvelinus sp. IW2-2015
TACCTTGTACGCGGGACTAACGTTACATTAGTAAGCGGGACTAAGTACCTAGTAACGCGGGACTAAATTACTTAGTAAGCGGGACTAACATTACCTTAGTGACAAGGGACTCACATTCCTAGTAACAGGGAACTGAACATTACCTAGAACAAGGGACTAACATTACCTTAGTAAAGGGATTAACAATTACCTTAGTAACGAGGGACTACATTACTTGTAAGAGGGGACTAACATTACCTCTGAGTACGCGGGATAACATACCTTCAAGCTGACAGGGACTAAATTACCTTGTAAGCAGGGCTGACATTCCCTTGTACGGGATAACATTACTTTGGTAACCCAAGGGCTTAAACTTACCATTGGTAACAGCGGCGAACAACTTAGAACAGGTACATACCTTGGTAATCGCGGAGACTAACATTACCTCTGTAACGGGGCCTAAATCTCGTTTATAACAAGGACAGGAGCTATAGATTACCTCGACGGGGGCATACATTAGCCTTAGTACGCGAGGGTATACATTACTTAGTAACCGCGAGGACTAACATTACCTTGGTAACGTGCGGGCTAACATTACTCGGTACGCCGCTACCTCAAGGTAAGGGGCTAACATTACTCAGTAACAGGGAACTAACATTACCTGTACAAGGTCTAAATCCTGTACGGGCTAACATTACCTTAGACAAGATAACTTAGTACAAGGGTAACTTATAGTCAGGGTGCAAACATATAAACTCATCTGTGAACCAATAATATTGTCATCCTGTCACTTGATGAAATGTAATGTTGTTGTTTACATCCAGCTGAGAATTCAACCACAGCTTTTTGAGACAACATTGAAAAAATAAAATCAGTATTTAGATGTGATTCTGAAAAAAGGGAAGAATATATTTTTTTTATTCCTACACAAATATTTTATTTAATTATTAAACATTTGCAATATTATCTAACTGATCAATGTATCAGACATCTTCAAGATGTAAAAGAAACAACCTATATTTACATGTTTATCAAACGAACTAAATGGATTATATGTCAACTCTGCACACGCCATAACAGGCTTTCATTTCATAGTGTTTGTCCATCAGTTGTTTAAACCTTGATTAGTTTATAAAACATTCATATTCAAATTATGTAGATTCCACAGGTAACCGGAAATCTGCGCTGACACTCAGATTTTTTGTCCAACAAAACAAACACTGAATTTAAAAAGATTGAAGCATAACCAATACAAAACAACTACTTTTATAAAATTCTTAACATTGAAAACATTTTACAAACACACTTTAACTGGAAGAAGTGTGGTACAAGATTTTCGGTTAAAAATCTCCTCAGGCTTACTAATTTCCAATAATAATTGATAGGTCTCTGTATTACTTGTTACGTTTGTGAATTTCATTGATCCCTCCTCCTCAGAGGGAACGAAATGAGTAAAAATCTTAAGATGTGGGGCGGTTTTTTGGTTAAGAATTTCAAGCCGCAGACAGGTCAATGTTTACTTAAATTACAAAAAAAAATTCTACAGAATTAGGTTTAGTCCAGGAGAACTACATCAAAATACCTTGTTATGACTAAGTTATTGAGTAAGATGTACCAACGAAGGCGTCTTTAACATGACTGTGTTATTTGATGTACCCATGATATAAGTAGATGTTACCTAAGGCAGGAGTTACTTACATGCTGTGTCTTTGATTGTGATCCCTGTATGGTAGAATGTTTACCTTAAGAAGGACGTCACTTCAACATGATCTGTGTTTGAATGTTACCTGTATGCTTGAGATGTCTCCCTAAGGCAGGAGTCTTTCAACATACTGTGTTTTGAATGTACCTGTAATGGTGATGTCTCCTAAACAGGAGTCTTAAATAGACTTGTGTTTTGATGTAATCCTGTATGGTATGATGTCTGCCTAAGGCTAGAGTCTTCAAACATGACTGGTGTTTTGGATGTATCCTGTGAATGGTAGATGTTCTAAGGCAGGAGTTTCAACATGATGGTTTTTGATGTACCTGTATGGTAGATGTCTCTAAAGCAGGATCTTAACATGACTGTGTTTGGATGTACAACTGTATGGTAGATGTTCCTAAGACCCTTTCATCAGTTGGTTAAGAAATCAAAGCTTTCTTATTTCTGAATTTAGGATGGAAATGGTTTACAACGTGGCTGACAGAATTCACCTCAGTCCTCATCTCTGCCCAGGTCCTGACAACGTGGCTGACAGAATTCACCTCACTCCTCATCTCTGCCCAGGCCCCCCTGACAACGTGGCTGACAGAATTCCCTGCCTGGGATGGATGGGAAGATGAGTATGAGGGTGTGGTGTATCTGTGTGCAGAGGAGGGTGTGGTGTATCTGTGTGCAGAGGAGGGTGTGGTGTATCTGTGTGCAGAGGAGAGTGTGGTGTATCTGTGTGCAGAGGAGGGTGTGGTGTACTTGCACACATGATACATCCACTTACTCCATCTGCCACACAGATATCACGCAACCACTCACTCTGCAGCTACAGATACAATGGTCAGCTTCTCCACGCCCTCTGCACACAGATACACCCAACCCTCTGCACACACGATACACCTGCACCTCTGCACACAGATACACACACCCCTCTGCACACATTGATAGACACAGACCTGACAGGTCACACCTCTGCACACAGATACACCACGCCCTCTGCACACAGATACACCACACCCTCTGCACACAGATACACCACCCTCTGCACAACAGAGACACTCTTCGGACTAGATTCCCCCTCCCTGCCCCACAGATACACACACCCTGGTCCGGTTACATAACTTTATCAGTCATAGACATTATTTCCATCACCCCTCCGGTCTTCAGGTGCTTACACGACCATATCACCCGTCTCCTTCATTCCTTCTCTGCACACAGATACTACCCGGCTACCTGCCGCTCTCCTTCGCTCTACTGCATCCACAAGAGTTCTAAGGTACTAACACCTCCTGCCACACAGGATATCCACGCCTTACGTCTCTCTGCACACAGATATCATATCCACGCCCTCTGCCACAAGATAACACCACAACCTCCTGCACACAGTAACATCCCGACACCTGGTTCCTCTGCACACAGATTGCACCAATCCATACGTCTGTCACAAGATCAGTTCACCCACAAAACCCCTCTGCAACAGAGAGTGCACCACAGCCCTCTGCACCAGATTACCGATACGATCACAATTCTTTCTTCGTCTCCTTCGCCTCTCCCCCTCTGCATCTTATCAGGATACTACCACACCCCTATGCAACACAGATTACACCACAACCGTGTTTAGTCTATTCTCTCGTTTACGTATCCTCTCTCCCTCTGCACGACTCAGGATGCATCTACAGCTAATCTAAATCCTCGCACACCAGACTCACAACCAAACTTAGTGCACTCCCTCTCTGTCAATCTTTACAGATAAATTTCTCATCCAGGTTTAGTCCACTATACCCCTCCTTCTGCACACAAGATCTACACCACTCACCCCTCCCTCTGCACAGATACACCGCTTGTCTACACCGCCCTTCCTTGCCACAGCCAGTACCTAATTTAGTACTACACACACCCTCCTCTCTCGCACAACAGATAACCAACCATCACCTCTCTGCAGTATTAGGAAAAAGTTACACCACATGACTCAGTTTATATATACTTCCTCCTCTGCCACAGACTACATTTAGTTAC